>NW_008355157.1:3459770-3462254 GCF_000622305.1 Nannospalax galili
GAAAAAACAAAATAACATATCCCCACCAAATACTAACAGTCCTCTAGAGGAGGCCAATGAGAACCCCCTAGAGATAATGCAGGACATGATACTCAAAAGAACAATTATAAACATAATAAAAGAATTCAGTGAATTTAATGAACACACAAAGAAATCAAGAACTGAAGGAAGAGGGATAAACTTCTGAATGAATTCAGAAAAGAGGTAGAAATATTGAAGACTACTCAGACTGAAATGAAGAAGGAAGTGAAACACTCAATAAGCCAATTAGAAACGACAGGAGAAAGCCTCACCAATAGGATGAATGAAATGGAAAACAGAATATCAGGACTGGAAGATAAAGTGGACAAACTAAGACCACTCGAGCGAAGATTATGAAAAATTTAAGAAAGCACAAGAATGGAATATGTAGGAATTGTGTGACACCATAAAAAGACCAAATTTACAAATCATAGGCATACAGGAAGGAGAAGGATCCCAAGATAATAGCATGGACCAGATCTTCAACAGAATCGTGGAAGAAAATTTTCCAAAATTAAAGAAAGACAAACCCATACAAGAAGAGTACATAGAACACCAAACAGACAGGACCAGAAAAGAAACTCTCCACGGCACATCATAGTAAAAACACTAAGCATACAGAACAAAGAGACAATACTGAAAGCTGCAAAAGAGAAACAACAAGTCACATATAAAGGAAAACCCATTAGGATTACAGCTGACTTTTCAGTGCAAACTATGAAAGCCAGAAGAGCCTGGACCAAAGTATTCCCAGTTTTAAATGACCACAGATGCCAACCCAGACTTCTATACCCAGCCAAAATGTCTATTATAGTCGAAGGGGAAAGAAAAATCTTCCATGACATAAATAGGCTGAAGGAATTCAGGTCCACAGAACCAGGCCTTCAGAGAGTTCTGGAAGTAATACAAAGAGCTGAAGAAAGGGATTGCGGTAAGAAATCCAATGAAGGTATAACTGTGGAAAAGTACACCGATATCACGAATGTAAATAGAAATAAAAATGACAGGATTTAATACTCATCTTTCATTAATAACTTTAAATATTAACAGACTGAACTCCCCAGTCAAAAGACACAGACTAGGTGAATGGGTTAAGAAACAAAAGCCATCTTTAGTTGTCTGCAAGAAACTCATCTCAAGGAAACTTTCAAGGACAGACACTATCTTAAAGTGAAAGGATGGAAAAAAATACACCAAGCAAATGGTACTAAGATAAAAGCAGCGTAGCAATTCTAATATCTGACAAAATAGACTTTAAACTAAAACTAATCAGAAGAGATAAAGAGGGCTACTTCATTCTGATCAAAGGAACAATAAATCAAGAAGATATTACAATCATGAACATATATTCACCAAATTCTGGTGCACCCAACTTCATAAAAAAAATACTACAGGACTTTAAGACCCAGATTAATCCCAACTCAGTAATAGTAGGGGACTTCAATACCCCACTGTCTCCATAGATAAGTCAACAAGGCCGAGATTTAAAAGACATCTGAATTAAACAATACCATACATCAAATGGACTTAACAGACATCTATCGAGTATTCCACCCAAGCACCAAAGGACATACTTTCTACTCAGCGCCCCATGGAATCTTCTCCAAAATTGACCAAATACTGGGGCACAAAAACAAACCTCAACAAATACAAAAAGACTGAAATAATTCCATACATTCTATCAGACCACAATGCAATAAAGCTTACAATCAACAATGGAAGAAGCCCTAATCAACACATGAACACATGGAGATTAAACAACACACTCCTAAATGATGAATGGGTCAAAAGAGAAATTAAGAAAGAAATAAAAGTATTCCTGGAATTAAATGAAAAGGACAATACAACACAACAAAACCTCTGGGACATGCTGAAAGCGGTCCTTAGAGGGAACTTTATAGCTCTAAGTGCCTATATCAAAAGATTGGACAGAACAAAAATAAATGACTTGACATTGCAACTCAAGACACTTGAAAAGCAACAACAAACGAAACCCAAACCCAGCAGACAAGAAGAAATAACAAAAATCAGGGCAGAAATTAATGAAATCGAAACAAAGAAAACAATATAAAGAATCAATGAATCCAAGAGCTAGTTCTTTGAAAAGATAAACAAGATTAACAAACCACTACCCCAGTTAACCAAAACAAAGAAAGAGTAACTCCAAATCAACAAAATAAGAGATGAAAGGGGAAACATCACAACAGACACCAGAAAGATACAGAACATTATAAGGGAATACTTCAAAAACCTATATGCTACTAAATTTGAAAACCTAAAAGAAATGGATGGATATCTAAAGGCATAGGAATGACCAAAACTTAACCAAGAAGAGAATAACAGCTTAAACAGACCCATAACACAAAAAGAAATTGAAACAGTACCATAAAACCTCCCAATTAAAAAAAGCCCAGTACCAGATGAATTTACAGCAGAATTCTATCAGACATTTAAAGAAGATCT
>NW_008355157.1:3462487-3463556 GCF_000622305.1 Nannospalax galili
TAACCTTAATGAACATTTATGCAAAAATTCTCAAAACGATACTTACAAGCTGCGTACAGACACACATCAGTAAGATCATCCACAATGATCAAGTTGGCTTTATCCCAGAGATGCAGGCATGGTTCAATATATGTAAGTCAATAAATGTCATAAATCATATAAATGGACTCAAAGACAAGAGCCATATGGTCATCTCAATAGATGCAGAAAAGGCCTTTGACAAAATTTAACATGCATTTATGTTCAAAGTCCTAGGGAGAATTGCACTGGAGGGAACATGACTCAACATAATTAAAGCCATATATAACAAACCCACAGCCAACATCATTCTAAATGGAAAAAAACTGGAAGCATTCCAATTGAAATCAGGAACCAGACAAGGCTGCCCGCTATCCCCACTTCTCTTTAACATAGTGCTTGAAACTCTTGCAAGAGCAATAAGACAAGAGCAGGAAATTAAAGGAGTAATAATTGGAAAAGAAAAGATCAAATTATCCTTTTTTTGCAGATGATATGATATTATAACTAAGAGATGCCAAAAAATTCCACCAGAAAACTCCTAGAAATTATTAACACGTTCAGTAAAGTGGCAGGTTACAAAATTAACCTACAAAAGTCTGTAGCCTTTCTATATACCTTTCTATATACAAGCAATCAGAGAAAGAGCACATGGAAACACTCCCCTTCACAATAGCTGCAAGCAAAAAAAAAAAAAAAAATCCCGGAATAAACCTGACCAAAGGCATTAAAGAGCTCTACAATGAAAATTTTAAATCTTTAAAGAAAGAGATTGAGGAAGACACCAGAAGATGGAAGGACCTCCCATGCTCATGGATTGGAAGAATTAATATTGTGAAAATGACCATCCTACCAAAAGTCATTTATAGATTCAATATAATGCCAATCAAAATCACCATGACATTTTTTACAGAATTGGAAAAAAACATCCTAAGATTCATATGGAAGCACAAAAGACCTCGGATAGCCAAAACAACCCTGAGCATTAAGAGCAATACCAAGGGGATTACTACACCAGATTTTAAGCTGTATTACAGAGCTATAGTCATAA
>NW_008355157.1:3463804-3464813 GCF_000622305.1 Nannospalax galili
TGGATCAAAGACCTCAATGTAAAGCCTGAAACTCTGAAAATGTTAGAAGAAAACATTGGGGAAAACCTACAAAATACAGGTGTAGGAAAAGATTTTCTAAACCAGACATCAATTGCTAAGGAAACAAGGTCAAGAATCAACAAATGGGACCTCATTAAACTAAAAAGCTTCTGTACATCAAAGGAGGCAACCAGCGAAGTGAAGAGAAAACCCACAGAATGGGAGAAAATCTTCACCAGTGACACATCTGACAGAGGTTTGATATCCAAAATATGCAATGAACTCAAAAAACAGAGAATCAATACATGAAGTAACCCAATTAGAAGATGGGCTAAGGAGCTGAGCAGAGAGTTCTCAAAGGAAAAAGTAAAGATGGCTATGAGACGTCTTAAAAGATGTTCAACATCACTAATAATTAGCGAAAAGCAAATTAAAACCACTTTAAGATTTCATCTTACCCCAGTCAGATTGGCTAAGATCAAGAGAACAAATGATACCAAATATTGGAGAGGATGTGGGGAAAGGGGAACACTCATTCATTGCTGGTGGGGATGCAAATTTGTCCAACCCCTATGGAAAGCAGTGTGGAGAACTCTTTAAAAACTACAAATGAACCTACCATTTGACCCAGTTATACCACTCCTTGGCATATACCCAAAGAACTCATCCTATTGCAGAGACACCTGTACACCCATGTTTGTTGCTGCTCTTTTCACAATAGCTAAGAGATGGTAGCAACCTGTGTCCCTTAGTTGACGAGTAGATAATGAAAATGTGGTTCATTTATATGATGGAGTTTTGCTCAGCAGTAAAGAAATATGAAATCACGAAAATTGCAGGTAAATGGATGAAACTAGAAACTGCTATACTAAAGTGAAGTAACAGAGACTCAGAAAAAAAATTGACATATGTTCTCCCTCATCTGTGGATCCTAGAACCAGACTCTGATAAATGAGTATGAAACCAGACATAACTACAGGAACCAGGATAATGGAAAGGAAACAGGGAG
>NW_008355157.1:3464937-3466440 GCF_000622305.1 Nannospalax galili
GTATACAAGGAACCTAAGGGATAAAGGGAAAGAAGGAGCTCAAGAGAGGTAGGACCATAGGATAATGTTATTATTAAGGGAGAAAGAGGGGAAATGGGGGCACCTTAAGAGGGAAAACCATGATGGATGGGTGAGACAATGGAAAAGTAAATAATGCCTAGCTAGTTTTAAAAACCAGAGGGAACAAATTACTCCAACTACCTAGTGAAAAATAAAACATAGCACATCAATAAATATATGTCTAGGTAAGGTTTATCTGAGATCCACTGGTGTTTGTCCAAGATTTATCAACATGACACAGTAATTAAAAGTATCAGACTGGTGGAACTAACCTTTTTGGGTGTTTAACAGCCATACTTTAAAGCCTATACTAATGTGGCCAAAGGGACTTAAAGGACAGTTTTTGCCACTTGCCCTCCAAGGTCAGCCAAGTTCCAGGGCACTATGGAACATCTCTCAAAATATCCTGTGAATGTGGTGAGTCACCTGTCCTCTTGTTCAGAGAGGCCATGGAGACCCCACGAGATGGACTTAAACCAGCGTCCAGTCTACAAAGAGGAGGCTCGACTTAGAGGAAACATCTCATTCATGCTTCCAAGTGAAGCCAGACATGGTCAAACAGGACCTTTGACTTATCTTCACATAGATGGAACTGGTAAAAGTAGGAGCCAGGAGCTTCTCCCAAGCCCATTTGTCCCCTGAGGAACAGATCCTCAAATGACCTTAAGTGTAAAAATAAATTGATGTATTTTGAAAAACTGCATGGTCTTAAACACCCAAAAGAGTACAACCAAAGAGTAAAGTCATCAGTATATTTCTTTAAGAGTTCAAGGGATTACAGTTCCCAGACATTAGGCTTAAGGCTATATAAAAAGTTATTTAGACAATTATTTCTCATTGATGATTTTGTTCCTAACCAGAAAGTGCTACAGCAGACAGTAGCAGGGATATCAGAGTATAAGGGCTCTAGTTGGGGGAGGGAGGCTATGGGCGGATGCTATCTGGGAAGTGGGTGTACGATCAAATGAGGTGGTTTGGGATGTTCTGTGTGATACACACACACACACACACAAATCAACAAAAATTTAAAAAATGTATTATATTTGAGGAGGAAGCATGGAAATTTACATCATGCTAATTAGTAGAGGTGATAAACATTACCATTGAAATCTAGAGGTGATACAAAATAGCATTGAAATGTGCCTGATGACTTTATAGATATCCATAGGCACTAAGGATCCAAGTGCAACCGATTATGACTAGTAATAATCAGATACATACAAGTTAGAGATGCATGCACCAACATTCCAGTGTTAGTAGCAAAAACAGTGAGTCTTTCTGCAAGGAACAATATATTCTAAAATGAAATGGAGAGCTTTTTAAAGGTTAAAAACTCATCCAATTTTATGTCTTACAGGGCTTATGCTGAGTTCAATAGTATATACCTATATTAATTCAACTGTGAACCTAGAAACTTGCACCCACTTGTGAAAGAGATGTACT
>NW_008355157.1:3466558-3466929 GCF_000622305.1 Nannospalax galili
AATTTATACCATGAGGTGATAAACAATACCACTGAAATCTACCTCATGACTTTATCGACATGCACAGGCGCCAAGAATCCAAGTGCAACCGATTAGAACTAATAATAATCAGATGCACACAGATTGGAGATGCACGCGCCAACATCTCAGTGTTAGTAGCAAAAACATTGAGTCTCTCTAAGAAAGCTTTGTTTTAATTATGAAATGGAGATCTTTTTTAAAGGTTAAAACTCATTTAATTTTATGTCTTATAGGGTTTATACTGAGTTCAATGTTATATAACTGTATTAATTTCACTGTGAACCTAGAAACTTGCACACACTTGTGAAAGAGATGTCTAGCTAGGCATTGTTGTTTATGCATTTAATCCC
>NW_008355157.1:3467019-3490754 GCF_000622305.1 Nannospalax galili
TAAGACACATAACACAATGGAGCAGACACTAGGATTTTTCAAAATCAATCTAAAAATGTCCAGAGAGAAGTGGAAGACATTTAAATGATGCTGGAAGATAGGGAGCAGGCCAGGAACACCATCTAGACTTATTTGCTTTTCTTCATTCTAGACACTAGGATTTTTCAAAATCAATCTAAAAATGTCCAGAGAGAAGTGGAAGACATTTAAATGATGCTGGAAGATAGGGAGCAGGCCAGGAACACCATCTAGACTTATTTGCTTTTCTTCATTCTAGAAGAGGTTGAATAAGCTCACATACAATGGCTATCTGGAGTGACTCTGGAATTGAAGCATACGCCCCATGAAAATGATAGCACTTAAGAGGCCCGTGTGTCAAGGCCAGACAGACACTATTTCCAGTAATGTTTGATTCTCCACACCTTTATGTTATTATACATAAAGGATTTGGCCCCTTCTTCCATGATCAAGATCTTGCCTAAAGAAAAGCAGTATCTCCTGAAGTGTATTCCTTTCAGTCTCAATCAACCCAAAAGAGAAAAATGAAACTAAGAATATATCGTGGTCTTTCTTCCTCCATACAGAATTGCTGTCTAGTATGCTGCCAGTTACCTGATCTTTTTTCTCTCAGAGGGTATGGGAGGTCCAGGGCTTTCCCTGCATATCTGGAAAGCAGCGAGTCAACCTCTTCCAGGGTGAAGCCAATCTCCTGTCCAGCCAGCAGCTGATGCAGAGTCTGTACAGCCACAGTAGCCCAGTTCACTTTCATGTTCATCAGTAGCTGCTCCAACATGAGCAGAGGATTGGAGGACAAGTGGGCATAGGTGGCCCGGTGCTGCTCAGGCAGGGTCAGCAGAACCTGTTTGTGGGGTAGATTGTAGAACAAAGACAATAGTATATAAACTTCAGGGAAATCTCAAGATTCTTATAGGGAAGGGAAAGGGTTACAGAGACAATGGCCCATAGCCTTACTACAACTAGTCAGCTGTCTTTTGGGAAGGAAGGTTGAACTAAGTCCAATTCAAGTTCAATTGGGTGGCAATTGTAAAGTGCCCTCACTACCTTTACTTAGACAAGGGGTTGCAAATCTTTTTCTATAAGACGTCAGAGAGCAAACATTTTAGACTTTAGGATCATAAAACTATTCAGCTCTGCCAATATAGCATGAAAGCAACAACAGAAAAACATATAAGTGAGTATATGAATGGATATGTCCTGCTCCAACAAATCTTGATTTACAAAAACAGGCTAAGGCCTAGATTTGGCCTAAGGATGGTAATTAGCTGACCCATGACCTATCTCCAGGCATAGTTGAGCCCTGTCTGACCCATTATGCCAACAGAAAAACATATAAGTGAGTATATGAATGGATATGTCCTGCTCCAACAAATCTTGATTTACAAAAAACAGGCTAAGGCCTAGATTTGGCCTAAGGATGGTAATTAGCTGACCCATGACCTATCTCCAGGCATAGTTGAGCCCTGTCTGACCCATTATGCTACCAATCTATATGAGGCTTTACTTAGAATAAGCAATACAGGGTGATGTCAGTTGGCTGCCCAATCCTGGCCCCTCCTCTGTCCTACTCATCAACAAGGAATACAAACTCCCTTTAGAGGTCGTGATCACTAGGCTTGAAATAGCTTCACTAGTTCTGTTCTGCTCATGCCAATTCCCCTACTTAGGTACAGTGAATCAAAAAGAAAAAAAAATGTTGAACATAGTGGCCTGTACCTGAAACCCCCACACATGGGAGGTAGAGGCAGGCAGTTCAGGAGTTCAGGCTGCTTCAGTTATGTAGTGAGTTCAAAGCCAGCCTGGGCTACGTAAGACTAGTCTCAAAACAAATCTCTTCCATAGGTTACCTGGCACTTGTTCTATTTGCTGCCAATCAGCATAATCAGAAGAGTGTCAGAAGGTGCCATTTAGCTTATAATTAACTCTAATAGTGTCTCCAACATAATGAGATAAATAACCATCTTCTGTGAATACAGACTAGTTTATCAAGAAATAGTTTTAAATTCTTATACCCAAATCCCTTTGGAAGATAACTATCCCAAGACTACTTTTTTATTTTGTTTTGTTTTGTTTTAGACAGGATCTTCCTGTAGCCTCAACTGGCCTGGAACTTACTATGTAGACCAGGCTAACCTCAATCTCACAGAGAGCCACCTGCCTCTGCCTCCCAAGTGGTTGGCTTAAAGGCATGTGCCACCACACCCAGCATCAAGACTACTTTTAACTGGTCTGGGATGGAGGTCAACTATCAGTATTTTTAAAAAGTTTACATGACTCTAATACATGGTCAGTCTTGAGAAACAATAATACAACAGGTGTCATGGAAGGCCCAAGGATAACTTGAGAGACTGGGTAAAATTCTCCTTGCAGGCAGGGCAGGACCAGTCATAGGAGATAGAGTTAAGATAAAGTGGGCTGCCAGGCTAGGACTTGATATAGCACAGGCCAAGAATGGCAGGTGCCTATGATGGTAGGTACCTATGAAAGAGCAAATTCTGAAGTAGAAGCAGGGCCAGCAGTCCCCTTCTCAGCTATTACTTCCCCAAACCCCTTTCCTCCTCACCTTGGATCCCATGTACAATGCCTGGATTTCACGGTGTCTGACAGTGGTCAGTTCTCCATAGAAGTGGGAGGTGAGGTAGTTGGCCAAGAAGTGTGAAGTGGCCAAGCTAGGGTGCTGGTCAAGGGACCGCTCTGTGACCTCAAGGCACATGGTGGGGTCAGGGATTCTTTGTAGGAGCTGTAGTGGAAGGGCAGAGGAGGACGGTGAGACCTGAAGAACTCTTAAGGGCAGCCTTCTTCACTTTGAGAAAAGAATATTTAGGTTTATTTTATGTTAATCTTTTCTCTAGATTTATTTTCACCACCCCCAAAGTTTACCAGTGAGCCAGGACTTTGACAGGACCCAGCGGCTCCATCTAGTACTTAGGTAGGGCTAAGCACAGCTCAAGATGGCTGTAAGTGGCTCCTGAAGGACACAAGGGGCAGATCTATGTTTGCAAATACTTTGCATGGGGTTCAGTAGGAAAAAAGTCACCTGAGTTGACTAACCTTATTACTCCCCAAATGAAAAGTGAGAAGAATTATATGCTTACTTGCAGAGCCTTTTCATGTTCTTTTCTTTCTAGCAGGTAGAGAAGATGCTTGTGATGAAGACTGATTAAATGTTCCCTTGGGATTGGGTACAGGCAGCCCCACTCCTCACACAGCCCATACTCCTGCAAGGAAACACACATACTTTTATTTCCTTTAGATTACTGACTTTGTCTTTATCTTTAATTTTTTTCCTTTTTCATTTTTGAGACAGGGTCTCATTATGCAGCCCTAGCTGGACTGGAGTTTAGTATGTAGACCAGGCTGAACTTGAACTCAAAAGATCTACCTGTCTCTGCCTATAGAGTGCTGGGATTAAAAGCCAGGCTTGGCTTTGACATTTAATCCAAATTTTACCTGGTTTTTCTTAACATTCTTAAGTCTGCCTTAAGACAGGGCACCTGACAGTGCCCAAATATTCCGAGGTGCTAGTGTCTGAGATGGCCTCCCTATTCCTCTGGCTGCGCCTGCCTTTTTCACTGTACTTCCTTGCATTTTAGGTGATGTCAGGTGTCCTGTTTGAGCCCCCATAATCTGACCTAACACTTGTCACCTGATATTTTATATTGCAATCACTTTGGGATGCATCTTACATTGGCCCCTTTCCTTAAAATGTAAGTCACTCAAGGGCAAGGGCTAATTTTAATTAGATTTGTCTCTCTACCAATTAGCATAGTGATCAGTAGCATTTAGTAACTATTTCCTGGATGAATGAGCATTTGAATGAACATCTACATTTTCAACTATGGTGTATCAGCTTCTTAAAAGGTAGACACATTTCTATTTAGTGTTGAAATGGATAATAAATAAAGGGAAGAGATTCACACTCAGTACTGATCATGGAAATGCAATGTGCATCAATGAGACAACATCCTAGAGGCAAACAGCAAAAAAGTGAAATATAAGGAGTTGTCAAGGATGAGGTGTAACAGAAAGTAGGAGTGAGACTATAACTGGGATCTCTGATTTGATGAGAGATCAGTAGCATCCTAGTAAAAAGATGAACAGCAATTCCACTTTTAGGAATACACTCTGCACATAGTATAGAAAATCTCTACTTCCCTGTATGTGGGCAAATTTCACAATTAAAAGAAAGAAAAAAAGAATATGTTGTAGTTATAAAAAATCTGGACACTGACACATGCAAAGGGAGCTACATAACTAGCTAAGGAGTTCTAGCTCTGGAAGGAAGTCCATCCTGGAAAATAGTACCTCTGCTTCCAGAATCATGTTCATGACAGACGATGGGTCCTCAACACAGCAGCTCCTCAGGGTCTGCCAATCACACCACACTGGAGGATCTTGCAAATCTAGAATCTAAGGAAAGGCAGACAAACCCATCAGAACATCGGGCAGCTTCTCACGAATAAGTCACTGATGTATCCATGGAATGGCCATCCCTAGATGTCTACCCCCAAGTCAAGCTGTTAGAACTTTCCAGGAAAGAGGAGAAAGAAAGCAAGTGAGGCAAAGACTGTTTAGAGGCAATGAAGCTTTTCAGAAGTAAAATCAGAGAAAAAGCCTGGCTAGGGCCCAGAATAGGGACTTACACTGTTGAAGACATTTCTCAAAGGCTTATCCAGACTTGTGAGGTCAAGATCATTTGTCCCTAGATCCTCCACCTCAAAACTGGACCTAAGAAGTTCTTCTAGCTTGAATGTTCTGTGGGATCACCTTTCCTGTACCATTTTAGCTTTGTATAAAAGCTGTTGAAGAGGTCCCTTGTCTGGTGAGCTCTGGACTCTGTTCTGCTCCAAGGGCACAGGGGAAGCTGACATACACTGCACACTTGATTCATAGCTGTGCCTGTGGAGTCT
The DNA here is from genome assembly GCF_000622305.1 of Nannospalax galili. Lineage (NCBI taxonomy): Eukaryota > Metazoa > Chordata > Mammalia > Rodentia > Spalacidae > Nannospalax > Nannospalax galili. The sequence continues at coordinate 3,471,948 of NW_008355157.1, forward strand.
GTCCCCCTAAGTATCTTCAGCTTGGTACAATGCATATCCCACAAAACCTTTCACATTTGAAAGATTCAAAATGGCTCTGGAAATTTAGCTGAACTTTAGAACATTCTTCAAGAAAAGACAATACAAGTAGAATATATACAAAGCTCAACTATACATCTGAAAATATCTTTGTGGAGTGTACTGCACCATTCCAACACTAATTCTATTATTATGCATGCTTGATGCAAACGTATTTATTTATTTTAATTTCATATGTATGAGTGTCTTTCCTACAGGTATATAAGTGCACCTATGTCATGTAATGCCTGTGGAGGTCAGATGAGGGCATGGGATCCCCTAGAATTGGAGTTTTGAATGGTTGTTAGTCATTGTGTGGGTGCTGGGAACCAAACCAGGGTCCTCTGGAAGAGCAGCCAGTATTCTTAACCACTAAGCCATCCCTCCAGCCCTGATGTAAATATATTTAAAATAGTAGGAGCAATAACATAGGAACCAGATAGAGTCTCCTTTCCATTCACCTAAGAACAGAAGAAGCTAGATGCATAGGAAAACCCCATTCTACATTTTTTGTTTCTTAAAATATCTTATCATAAGAAAACAGGCTGAGGATGGACATTGGTGAGAAGCCTGTTTTTTATGCTCAATGCTATAGCCCATACCTTCTGGTAGATCCGTAGCTCCACAAGCTTCCTCTGAAGCTCAGATTTTAGTTCTTCTTGGACAGCCATGTCTGAAATGCAGTAGGCCAGGATCTCTAAGCATGACTCCAGGGGCCACCTGTCCACAAACTGTAAGGCCAGCTGACTTCTCAGAGATGCATCCTTCACAGGAAATAGGTATTGCCAACCTTCCTTGTCTATAAGACAAAACAATGTCCAGAAGCAGCAAGCCTAACCTGAAAGGGCTTAGCAGTCCCCGTTACTAGAAGCTTTGTTCCATCTTTTAAAATAGAAGCTTGGAGGAGCCTTAAGATTCAAGTGATAATAACTAGGTCTTATACCTAGAAACATTATATGACAAGGAGAAATCCTCTACCATTAGTGTACCTTTACGTAAGCTGTCAGTCATGGTATTCACAGAAGGGAGAGAAGGAAGGAAGGACAAAGATAAGAGAGGAAAGGAAGGGAAGGAAGCGTCCTGTGTTTTGTTATGATGCCTTTCAATTTCATCTTGTCAGTGGAACTTGAGTTTTTCCTGTAGTTTCTACTCTGCATCTTGTATAACCACTTGAAAGTTAGTTCAGGTGAATGAGTTTCATTCTCTAGATGTTTGTCAGTTAGACAATCTTTCCTTTGCTCTTTTCCACAATTGTTTCATAGATCTGATCTTGGAAATTTTAAAAAAAGACCCCAAGCAATTAATACCAAAGAGTCATTTTGGGGGCTTTCTTAACTTTTTAAAAAATATTTTATTTATTATTTTTATATTTTTATGTGTATGCGTATATTGCCTGCATATAGGTAAGTGCACCTGTGTTGTGCAATGCCCACGGAGGTCAGAAGAGGCTGTTGGATCCCCTCAGAACTGGAGTTATAGATAGTTGTTTGCTGCCATGTGGGTGCTGAGAATCTTTTTGGTCTTTTTTGAGACAGGGTCTTCCTGTAGCCCCAGCTGTCCTGGAACTCATTATGTAGGCCAGCTGGCCTTTAACTCACAGAGATCTGCCTCCCTCTGCCTCCAGAGTGCTGGGATTAAAGGCCTGTGCCACCACACCCAACCAGCCCCCTTTCTTAACCTTCTTAAGGAAGATTTTTCCCTTTCCAAAGGGCAGCCACACCTCTGCTAGAAAGCCACTCCTGGGAGCACACTTGACTTTTGCTCTTCCCAGTGGAGCACTTCATCTCATTGGTTTTCTATTTTGATTATACATTCTAATCTCTTGGAATGCTTTTGCTTACGTGTGTGTGTGTGTGTATGTGTGGCATATGCCTGTGTACACCTGCATGTGGAGGTCAGAAGTTGATGTTGCGTGTCTTCTACTGCTCTTCACATTATTTTAAAAAATCATTATTTACTTATTTGTTTTTATTGTGTGTATGTTATATGTGTGTGAGGGTGAGTGCCATGGCATATGTGTGGAGGTCAGAGGGATAACCTTTGGGAGCTGGCTCTTCCTTCCTATCTTTATATTGGTTCTGGGTATCAAACTCACATTGCTGGGCTAGTTGGCAAGTGCTTTTACCTGATGAACTATCTCACTGACCCTACACCTTGGTTTTTGAGATGGTACCTCTAACTGACCAACAGCTTGCTGGTTTGGGTTGATTGGCTAGCTAGCTGGCCCCCAGGATCATACTTGTCCCTGTCCCCTAAGTGCTGGGCTTACAGATGTGTTCTGGGTCATCCTGGCTTTTATTTGGGTCCTGGAGATCTGAGCTCAGGTCCTCATGCTTGGGTAGCAAGCACTTTACCCACTGAGCCCCTTGTTCTGTTTTGAGACAGAATCTCATTCAGTCCCAAGCTGGTCTCAAACTTGTTATCCTCCTGTCTCAACCTCCCAAATGCTGAATTGTAAGCTTTAACCACCAGGCCCAGCTCATAGTTCAGTTCATTCTTTATAAACAGCTTTATTAGAATGAAGCCACTCTCATCCCTTTATGTATGGACTCTGGCTGCTTTCATGCTGCAGTTGTAGAACTGAGTAGTTACAACAAAAACTGTATGGCCGTCAAAGTACTTTACAAAAAAAAAGTGCTAACTTCTCCTTTAAAGTTATCACTTACAATGCTGGAGAGATGGCTTAGTAGTTAAGAGCACTGGCTGTTCTTCTAGAGGACCTGGGTTTGATTCCCAGCACCCACAAGACAGCTCAGAACCATCTCTAACTCCAGTTCTAGAGGATCTGATGCCCTCTTCTGGCCTCTCTGGGTATTGCATGACATGGGCGTACTTACATACATGTAGGCAAAACACTCATGCACATAAAATAAAAATAAATAAATTTACAATTACTTGAACTCCCTTCTGGACCTCTGAAGATGGGGGCCCAGACTGTCATTTCTAGATCTGACACTGACTCTGATATGTAGGATCGAAAATACTGGTTATTGGTTGTTAATCACCATTCTAAAGTTAGACAGATTTGGGCTCTAAGTTCTATTCTACTTTCTGCCCTGGGAAAGTTTTCTTTTCTTTACTTCATTTCTTTTTTTTAAATTTTGGATTTATTTATTTTTATTTTATATGTGCAAATGTTTCCATGTATATAAGTGTATTATGTGCATGACCATGGAGGTCAGAAGGAAGCCTTAAAACTGGAGTTACAGATGGTCATTAGCCATCATGTGGGTGCTAGGAACTGAACCCAGGTCCTCTGGAAAAGCAGTCAGTGGTCTTAACAGCTGAGCCATCTCCAGCCCCCCTGGGTAAAATTTCTAACCTCTCTGAGCCTTAGTCTAATCCTAGTAAAATAAGATTATGGTGATACTTTTTGCTAGAGTTATTGAGAAGATTAAATGTGATCATACATTTAAACACTAAATATTGTTGCTGCTAGTGAAAGAGGGAGGCGTGGCTTCTGCTTACCACAGGCTGCAGCACAGCTCAGGACTGCATCCCTCACGCTGCTTAGGTCATCGGAATCTCGCCCATACACTTCAATGAGCTGAAGGGCACGTGGCCAATCTCTGGCCACCAGGGCTTCCTCAAAGGCCTCAGTCAGTACATCCACGGCAGCAGGAGAATGCAGACCCAAAAGGACAGTAGAGAGATTGGCCTGACCACAGAGACTGGCTGCCAGACCCTGTTCCTGCTCAGAGGACCCGTGTAGAGGCTCCCAAGCTGCCAAGAGGGAGGCCTCGAGCATAGGAAACTGTTCTAGGAGGTGCTCACACTCCTGGGCTACCTTCTCCACAGTCAGAGGTGCCTCCCTGCGACCACACAATTCCTTCCAAGACAGACTGGGCTTGCTGGCCTTTGTCCCCCGAGAAGCCCCCAGGCAGGCCACTGTGGCCAGTAGCTCTGAGCAGGACTTAAGGAAAGCCAAGGCAGAGGAGGTGAAGCCCGGGAGTAAGGAGTCCCTTGGGGAGGAACGAGACTTCTTCTCTGTTGCTGCAGGATTCTCATTTGGTCTAGGGGAGCTTGGCGTAGAGAGTGGGACACCATCCAGGAGGTGAGAGGTGTACTGCTGAGCCAGGACACCCAGGTGGATCAGAAGCGATGAGGCCTGTTGGCTTTGTCGAGAAGGGCAAAGAGTAAGGGGCTCACAGCAGCAGTTGATGATGACTTGAGGCACACTTAGGTTGAGACCCTCCCGGGCAAGAAGGGCTGCCAGCCTGGAGGGACAGAAGCAGAAGGCATGTGAGGCACCACCACCCAATCTCACAATTTCTTTTCTTCTTTTTCTCTCCCTCCTTCCCTCCCTCCCTTCCCTCCCTCCCTTCCCTCCCTCCCTTCCTTCCTTTCCTTTCTTTCTCTCTCTCTTTTCTTTCCTCCCCCTCCTTCTTTTCTTTCATTCATTCATTCTAGACAAGGTCTTGCTGTGTAGCCCTGGCTGCCCTTGAACCTCCTACGTGGAACAGGCTGGCCTCAAACTTGCTATCTCTATGTCCTGAGTGCTGGGATTACAGGCAGGTACCACCACAACTGGTTTCAATCTTACAGTTTCTTTGTGTTTACACAGCAAATATGAACGAAGGTTCCTAATCCATCTCCTTTTAAAGACTAATATGAAAGGTAGCTCAGCTAGACACATGACTTGGGCCTTTGCTTTTCACATATCTGAGAGATATGTCATCATTTGTCTATAGAGAGAAACTTTATGATTTTTTTTATACTTACAAAGTATTCTAAGGATAAACCATAACATAATCCATTCTCTATTAGTAGACCATGGAGTCTTCTGATCTGTGGCACATGTACCACTTTTCATACATATAATAAAGTTCCAGGATAAATTTCCCAGCATGGATTGCTAGGTGAAGGGCCTATCAATTTGTTTGTTTAGCATATATTGTAATAGGGTTCATTATGGCCTTTTAATCTGAAATTTGTTTTTGTTGATCTTCCTTCTTTACTCTTCTCCTCTAGTCATTGCCCCTTCCTTAAGTCCTTTTACCCCTTGCCATCCCCTATCTGCTTTCACGTCTCATGTGTCTGATACCCTCCCCCCACACACACAAAATCTTTTTCCCATCTGTGGCCCCCTTTCTGGTTTCATGACCTATAACCACATTCACATATATAGAGAGTAAAAGCTAGGATTTGCATATGAGAAAGAGCATAGGGTATTTGCCTAAGTCTGGGTCACTTCACTTAATATAATAATTTCCAGATCCATGCATTTTGGGGCAAATTTCATAGTTTCACTATTCTTTACAGGGGAATGAACTTCCTTTGTGTACATGTACCATGTGTTTATTATTTATTCATCAGTTGATAGATATCTAGGCTGATTCCATTTCCTTGCAATATATTGTGAATAGGTCAGCAAGAAATATGGATGTGTAAGTATCTCTGTGGTAGGATATGGAGTCCTTTGGTTACAGGCACAGGAATGGTTCAGCTGGGTCATATGATAGTTCTATTTTTGTTTTTGTAGAAACCTCCATACTGATTTCCACAATGGCTGTACCAGTTTTTGCTTCCATGATAAAGCAGGGAGGCCCATGGCTGACTCCCATGGTGGTGGCTCCTACCTGTCTGGAGGAACTTGTTTCTCAAGCAGGAGGTATGAGACCAGTTGGGAAGAGCTCTGTTGCAGAAGAACAAAGGGGTTTCCAATCTTAATCTCCACCTTATCTGCAAAGGTAAAGAAAGTGACCCTTGTTTGCCCTACTGGGTGTAACAGGGTATTGTTTCCTAGAACAAATTAGCCATATTGTGAATTATGACAAAGACAACATGGAGAACCCTTCCATTGATTCACAGTAGGCATAGATTTTTCTCAATGTGACCCTGGATACAAGTAATTTTACATCTTATAGCTTCGAAGACTTCCAACCCAGACAAACTGCAGCGGGTCAGTGTAGCTACACACTACTGCTCACTTCAACCTGAATGAAGTACAGTCAGGAGAGGTTGAGTATCCCACAGCTGAATGCGTTGGGACTACAAATGTTTTGGATTTTGGAAAGCTTGCATATACATAATGAGATATCATGGGGACAGAATCTAAGTTTAAATACTGATGATGTTTTATTTACAGCATATAGAGAGAGCCTGAAGGTAATTTTAAACACTATTTTAGTTCACCTGTGTTTTGACTATGACCTGTCAAACCACTTACAGTGTCAGGTTGATGCTCAAAAAGTTTTGGATTCTGGAACATTTAAGATTTCAGAGTTTCATTTCCTTTAATTCCAGCACTCAGGAGGCAGAGGCAGGCAGATCTCTGTGAGATCGGGGCCAGTCTGGTTTACACAAAGAATTCCAGGCTACCTGGGGCTACAGGGAGACCCTGACTCAAACAATAATGACAACAACAGCAACAGCAGACTGCAGAGTCTCAGGTTAGGGTATTCAGCTGTATTTGCTCTCTGAACCCAAGCAACACTCTAGTACTCATACCCAAAACCTTGATTTTTCTACTGGGTCTTCAAATCCACAATTGACCCCAGGTCTGGCAAAAAGGAAAAAAAAAAAAAATTCTTTTTTGATAAGTGTTTCATGTAGCCCAGGCCGTCCTTGAACTGCTGATCTTTCTGCGTCTGTTTCCTAAGTGTTGGGATTATAGGCATGTGCTACCACACCTGGCTTCAGAGATATTTTGGAGGCACTGATTCCAAGAGATGTTACTGAGGACGCCATGTGCTGTTTAATCTTACTTAGCATGAAGATGCATAAAATAGACAGATGAATAAGAATTTTACAAACCTGGTCTCGTTGGCTATTGTACCCAGAGCCTCTTAATGGAGCACTGTTCCTCTTTCTTTCCCTAATAATTGTCAGTCATGACCCCCTATCTTCTTTCCTGCTACGTACCAGGATCAGCACTCAAACTCCGAAGGAGAATTGTAGCCAGGGAGTTGCAGTAGCTGAAGAAAGTGCCCACATAGTCAGTCTGTCTGCTGTCTGCCAGCGTCTGTTTGCCCAGGGTCTTCTGGAGGAGCTGACTTTGGATGTGCACAAGGTGGGCTTCTGCCTCAGGAGCTTTCTGAGATGCTTGATCTACTAGGGAGTCAAGTGGAGTACTTTTGGGCTCTGAAAGGAATTAGGGTGGGAGAAGGGACACAGGCTTTAGTCTGTGCTTCTAGCTTTCTGTCAATTTTTGATCCAATATTCTATATAGTGCATTGGGCATCTTTTTGCTCAGACACTATACTTACAAGGTAGACAAAAATTCTGAATTCAGCCACCTAAACAAGTGATTCTCAGCCAGGAAGAGCTACTGTTTCTGGGGGTGAAATAGCTTTTGGAAGAGCTCAGTAATTTTCTGGGAAGGGTTGACCAATATTGACTGAGTACCAGTTGCCTATATTTCTCAGCATAAGTGAAAAGAATGTATCCACTGTTAAGAGGGTTAACCATCCTTTCACTTGAAGGCAGGGAAACAAGGAAGTTCAGTTCAGAGATGTGCCTTGGCTAGTTAAAAAGAGCTGGCTGACTTAAAAAGAGCTAGCCGAGCCCAGTTCTGGAGTCTGGGCTGAGAACAGAGCCTCTGTTCTGAAGTGCTCATACACCCTCCAGGGTCTCCCTAGTTCAATCCTTATCTGCTTTTCTGTTTATATGCACATGGCTCTCTACCTGGGAGTGCTAGTGCCTCTCTCAGGGCCTGAAGAGCCTGATCCAGTTGCTGAGAGAGGCTGGTGTGGCTGGCTACACAGTCCTCAGTGAGGCTGGGCCAGCACATCTGAAGCAGCTCAGTGATACTGCATCGAAGAGAGCCTCCTCCCTTTTCTTCTAGAGTCTCTGTGGAAAGCAAGCAAGAAAAGAAGAAAAGAAAAGAAGTCTGCTCTTAACTTACTGTTCCAAGTCCAGGAGGGGAAAAAGGGTGGGGAGGGGGGATGGAGAAAAGCAACTCACCTGATTTAGCATGTCCAGCTAATATAAGTGGATAACTGAGAATCTTACTAATTTGCTGAAGAACAACAGGAAAACCTCGAATACCATCAGCATTGAGAACCTGGTTTAGCCGCCGACCTGGAAACAGCCAAGGAAAGAGGGAATGCAGGAGAACAAAGGACTTCCAGAGACCGTTACTCAGGTCTGCTTGTGTAACTTTATTCTTTTCCAAGATGAAGCTCGAAATACACATGTCATTGCGTGTGACAACAAACACCTGGTGCATTCCATGTTTGAGGTTTTAGGACCTTTGATGAGATGCCTCAGCTGTCAACAGAGCCAGAATCTCTGGCACTCCTATGGGATTTGTTGCCATAGGATTTAGGGCTTTGCTTTGGCACTATCTTCAGCTGTGGACTTGAGCTGGAATCACATCTGTCTATTCTAATGATCTAATTCTATTTTCATGTAACTCTACTTTTATACACCTGATTCCTCTAAGAATTCCATACACACATGCTGGGACATTCCTAACTTCAAGGCATGATCCTCTGTCCAACTGTAATCTGCTGAATTTTCCTTTGCATCTGGTTTACAGATTCATGGCAGTCCTAGACTAGGGTAAACACCTTCACCCAGGAGGGGCACGCAGTCTAATGACACACACTCTATTTGTATCTAATTATCTGTAGTGCTGAGACTGAAGTCAGGGCTCATGTGTGCTAAACCCTCATGCCTGCATTTGTATCCCTGAATTATTTTTTTTAATTAAAAAAATTACTTTTATCTTATGAGTTTTGCCTACATGTATATAAGTATACCCTTGTAGTGCAATACCTGTGGAGGCTAGAAGAAAGTGTTGGATGCCCTGGATCTGCAGTTATGGGTGGTTCTGAGCCACCCATATGAATGCTGAGAACCCAACCTGGGTCCTCTGCAAGAGCAGCCAGTGTTCTTAACTGCTGAGCCAGCTCTCTAGCCCTGCCCTGTATCATTCTTGAAAGTACGTTTCTTTCTTTCTTTTTTTTATAGTACCAAATGATTTTTATGGCATTTTATGTATGTGTATCATTGTACTTTGCTCATATTCACCCCATCATCTCTTCCTCTCCTCCCTGCCCTTGCTGAAACTCCTTCCCTTCACGTAGTCACCCTTCTACTATCTCATTGAATGTATGTTTCCTCCTTGAATTTAATGATAAGCCAGAAAAGAATTTCCCACAAGTGACTATAAACTGCTGTCTTTCAGGGTGATGAGATGCTCAACGGTCTGTGTTTATGCCATTGGATTGGATGTGAGGATGTTAACTAGTATTTATGCTTTCTCCTTATTCTCCCTCCCCTAATTACTGCTTTCTTTCTGTATAAGTTCTCAAGGCTCTCTGGAGCTCACCTCTACAGCTGAGAGTGAATGAATGAATGAATGAATGGATGGATGGATGGATGGATGGATGAAGGAGGATGAAAGGAGGTGACCCTGCCCACTCACCCCGGCTCTCAAGGCTGCTGTTCAGACGCCGCTCAGCTGTTTCCAAGAGTTGTTTGCAGGTCTTCCAGAGATGGCACTGACAGCAAGCTAAGTCAAATGCAGCCATAGCAGGAGGACTGAGGTCTTTCAGAACCTCGCTCAGAGGCATGGCAGGCTCCATCAGAGTAGCATTTATCCAAAAGTCCTCCTGGAGTGTGGGGATAGGGTCTTCGGAGGTGTCCAGTAGCCTGTCCGTCACATCAGAGATGGAGTAAAACACCATCCCTGGACATGCAGTGGTGCAGTGAGAAGCAAGGGTTAGGTGATTCTAAGTACCATTTCGATCACAGAAAGTAGTAGTTACTTTAAGAATGTTGGTGGTTCTCCTGCACAGGATGTATGCATATTAGCACTATCACTATCACTATAGCCCACTTTCAAAGAATAAAAAAAAGGGCAGAAAAGGAAGACCACAGTAAACTCAAAGTGGTAGAGATGAGGCATGAGGGTATCTTCCAAATAAGTTCTAGAAGCAGGATGAGAAAGACATGGATCAGTGCATGCTAATGGGAAATGGTACCTAAAACACATTGCCAAAAAGCAAAGTAGACACCAATATTTATTGTAAAAGACCACTTATATCAAAAAATATTAAAAGGATGTACCTATACATTTTTTCAATAGGGGTCTGGGGATATGGCTCAATAGATAAGAGCACTTGCTGTACAAGCATGAGGACCTGAGTATATATTTTTAAAAGAGGCACAGAAAAATTTCTGGGAGCATATGTAGAGGAAAACATACAATGATAATTTGATATATAGAGTCTCAGGCACTAGGAAAGGTAAAAACACAGGACAAGATTCTGCTTTTAGAAATAATGAAAGATGCCAGGCATGGTGACACAAATTCTAGGCAAGCTGGGGCTACAGGGAGATCCTGTCTCAAAAAGACATAAATAAATAAATAAATAAATAAATAAATAATGAAAGATGGTCTTTTTGACTATGCAGACACAGCTGGGAATTATACCACACGGAGGACCTAAGGCTATAAATGCATCAGCTTTTCAGTTTAAGAAAATGCTTGCCAGTTACATGAGAAGGAAATAACTCCTAACAATTCTTGGAAGCATGAGACAACATCCTTCCCTTTAGCTTACGTCACAGGGGACAAGCTGGGGTGGCAGGTATGTCAACACCTGGTCAGGGAGATTGGGCACAGCTAGGAAACTAGTGGAATGTGTCAGGATTGCTAGCTTTGAGGACACATGTCCTGCTTTTCTTTTCTGCCCAGTCCTATGAAGAACCTGTGATCTGGGTGGTTTCTTCCCTTATGCCTCCATCCCAGCAAGTCTCCACCTATGATGGGAGCAAGGAAGACTGACCTGCTGCTGCGGCGCTGCCAATGGCCTGCAGAGTGGAGCGGCCACTGCCAGTTCGCCGAATGGTGGTGTTACCCCCATCTGAGTTTTGGTTTTCAATCTTATGCTCTACTCGGGCCAACTCCTGGATCACCTCTTGGTAGCGCTCCACAAATATCAGTTCCCCTGCGCTGGGAGAGGACTTTAGGTCGAACATGAATACCACCTGTCATGAGAGAGCGAGGAGTGTGGTTATGGTGGGCCCACCAGGTCTGAGAATGTCTCGAGACCGGATGTTGGGCCAGTTCCTTAGATGTTAGTCCTAAGATGGTTACTTTGCAGGGTCAGAAGAGCATTGAATGTCAGAGTAGATCAAATACAAAAACAGTTCGTTTAAGTCAGTAAGAGAACCATCAAAGGCTTAGCAGAAAGCAAACAGAAGATGTTAATAATTTCAGAGGAAATATTTATAACAAGTACAGAAATAAAATACTTTTGCTTACTATTAATCTAGGAATTTAAGTAACATCTAACATTTGACATCTAACACACTAGCAAAGTGTAAGTATAAATCCTTAAGGGTTAAGTATACTGTCACAACTGTTGTGAAAAGTAGTTTGGAAATCTATAAAACTTTTTTTTCTGTTTTGTCTTTTTGAAGCAGGGTCTCTCTGTAGCCCCAGCTGTCCTGGAACTCACTATGTAGACCAGGTTGGCCTTGAACTCACAGAGATCTGCCTGCCTCTGCCTCCCAAGTGCTGGGACTACAGGCGTGCGCCACCACGCCTGGCTGGAAGTCTATAAAACTATAAAAAAGGATTTTTAGGGGCTGGAGAGATGGCTCAGCAGTTAAGACCACTGGCTGCTCTTCCAGAGGACCTGGGTATGGTTCCTAGCATCCACGTGGCAGATAACTACCATCCATAATGCCAGGGGATCCAATGCCCTCTTCTGACCTCCGTGGGCATTGCACAACTTGGGTGGACTTACATACATGCAGGCAATATATACATATTAAAAAAAAATTTAAGTTTTAATAATTACATCTATTTGTTTGTTTATTTATTATGGGAGAGGTGAGTGTATTCCATGGTATGTATGTGGAAGTCAGAGGACAACTTGTGGAAATTGGTTCTTTCCTTCTACCATATGGGTCCCGGGGATTGAATTCAGGATGTTAGACTTGGCAGCAAGTACCTCTGTCTGCTGAGCCATTTCATCAGCCTAAAATATATCTTATGTTGGGGGCTGCAGAGATGGCTCAGTGGTTAAGAACACTGGTTGTTCTTGCAGAAGACCTGGGTTTGAATCCCAGCACCCACATGACAGGTAACAACTGTCCGTAACTCCAGTTCCAGGGAATCCGACAGCGCCTTCTGTCTTTTGCAGGCATTGGATGACACAGGTGCACTCACATACATGCAGGCAATACAGGAATACACATAAAATAAAAATAATTTAAAAAAAAGATATCTTATGTTAAGTCCTCTCCTCTCTTCTCCCTTCCTGTTTCCTTTTCCTTTCCTCTTCCTCTCCCTCTCCTCTCTGTTTCTTTCTTCTTTCTCTCTTTCTCTTTCTTTTTTTTGAGACAGGCTCTCACTCTGTAGCCCAGGGTGGTCTTGAACTCAGTAATTGTCTTGCTTCCATCTCCTAAGTGCTAGGATTATAGGTGTGAGTCACCATGCCTAGCTGTGAGAACTTTTCTTAAGGAAATAATCCAAAAGGCTTAATACCTAAGGATGACCATGTTTCCATAGCATTTTAACAAAGTTGAAAATAATCTACATGTTGGACATAAAGAAAATGGTTAAATGCAACATGATTACAGACTATTATCTGATCACAAAATCAAAACTACAAGGTATATGTTTATAATGTAAAAGAAGGTACAATTTAAAGTAACTTCATTATATAAGTCATATGTATTTTAGAAAAATATTGGCCCAAAATGTATCTTTAACATTGGCTATTTCCATAAATAGGGTTAAAGTAATTTTATTTTCTTGTTATTTTTTTTTTTTTAAATACAACTTGTTCTGTAACTAGGTTAGAAACAAAGTTCTTACTAAAAAATTGAAAAGAGGGGCTGGAGAGATGGCTCAGTGGTTGTAAGAGCACTGGCTGCTCTTCCAGAGGACTCAGGTTCAATTCCCAGCAACCATAGATCCAAGGGATCTGATGCCTTCTTCTGATCTTTATGGGCATTGCACAACTTGGGTATACTTACATACATGCAGGGAAAACACTCATATACACACATTAAAAAAAAAAAAAAAAAAAAAAAGACCAAGGCCAAAGGAAAGGAAGACAGATACGGTCTTTAGGAGTGAAGGCACTATATAATTCCTAGCCAAATTGTCTGGGTTTGGGTTTCAGAATGGCTGTGAAGCAACAGCAACAAATCAGCTGACCCTTCCTCCCAATTTTAGAGCCAGGACTGTATCTCACTGTAAAGCCCACTCTGTGTGAGGCCTCTGGTTCAATTCACAGCACTGCAGAAACAAAACAACAAAAAGAAAGGCTCGAGGGTGGGGTAGGTTGAGGGATTCCTTCTCTTGTCCAAAGGATCATAATTATTAAAATAGGCACTCTAAAATGATCAGAGGGAGTTAAGGAAATCCCTGATAAGTTAAATTATTACCTACGCTTCACTTAGATTTCTTCCTTAATATCTAAAATCACAGTGTAGGAAAATTCTAACATACAAGTTAAGGAACCAGCATTAAGTGCCAAAAAATATACCAAGAGTTTGAAACATTAGAAGAGTATTTAATGCTCTTGAGTTCAAACAATGCAGAGCATTCTCAAATTTCTTATAGCTGCTGCATAATCTTCTTAACATCGCTATGAGGTGGGAAAAGCAGGCATGTAAAATGTATTTAACTATAATTGTCCAAAGAGGTTATCAAGTCTCAGAGAGACTGGGTCTTTCTCTACCCCAGTGCTATTTTCTTTACACATATGATGGGCCCTCTAGTCTATTAGCCCCTATAGTTGTACACTGAACATTAACAGTCTTCCTGTTCTTTACCAGACATTGACTGTATTATGATTTGTAGCTATATAAAAACACAGTTGTGTTCACGGGAGTGAAAGAAACAAAAATCCCACTGTTCTGAAGTATTGAGATTGTGGCTAAATAGTTTATCTTATTAAAACACCACTTATGTCAAGAACACAAACAATATACTGTCTCTAAATCTTTGGTGCTAAGCACTGGGCCTGCACACCTGGGAATTCCCTTCTGTTTCTTCTGCTCAAAGTAACCCTCCCCTGCCCCCAACTACTCCCAAGTGACTCTGGAGTCACATCCATCTATCTAGCTTTCGCTGAGGCCCAGCATGATGGAGCCAGCCAGTGGATGACTTAGCATACTTTACTATGACAGTGAGCTGCTGTGGCTCCCCTCACCTGATGGGCTTCTGCAAAGTTCCCTTGAAGGATACAGGATGCCAGCAGTGACTCAGGTGGGGAGAACATCATGGGGATGAGGGAACTCTGAGGTTGGGGCTGCAACCGCCCATCCAGCTCAATCTGCCCAGACACAGCACTCAGACTCCCTTCTGTAGGGATGCAAGAATATAGGAGGTCAGAGAAATTAAGGAAAAATCATACTGTTGTCCCCTCTTCTCCATATTCTTATGTTTTCCCTAAAAAGTCTGTAAATGGGTCTTGGTTTCTCTTCAAATGAAGGCCACACATTTGCCATCGTCTTAGAATACAAGTACCAACTGCCTCCCTTGGGTAGTCACCTTTTTCTCCCTGCTGTTGGGTAGCTCAACTGAGTGAAGCCTTTTCTTTTTCCCCAGCTGACAGCTGTTTGGCTATCTGCACAATAAACCTTAACACAGGCTCAATTCTGTTTTTAACACATGTTACATGGCAAATTTGTACTAGGGCAACTCTGCCAAAAGTTGGCATCTAGTTGGGATCCATACCTGAAGTACTTGTACTCAGCTCACTACTTGTACTTTCCAGGGTTAGGTTAGAGCCTCTGCTCCGACCATCTAGAGGTGTGAGAAAGAAGAGAGAAAAATCAAGCATCAACTCCTTATAGTGGAGAAAGTACAAAGTTAGCTAACAAGCCACGATCTGGGTAGACAGGGAAGATAAGGGGTGACTACTATGCCTGTTGCTTCTTCTAGATAGCAAGGATGGAAGGCAGGTTTTCATGGAAGGCAGGATTAATATGGCCCCAGAGTTCTCTTGGCTAGTAGCCTTTACCATTGGTTTGTACATTATGGGTCTTAGAGCTCTAGGAGCTTGTGATCAACATCTGCCAGCTAAGTACTTGCAATAACCTAGTAAAAGTAAAGTACAACTGTTATGGCCAGGAAGCAACAAGATGCAAAGAAGAGTCATAACATTTTCTGACACAGAAAAGGGTGTCTTCAAAGTTGAAAAGGTAGGGAGCCGCAGTGGAAAGCCTAGCTGCCAAAGTCCATGCTATTCAAAGCCCCGGAGGAAAAGCTTCTCAGCACCAGCTTTCCTGAAGTGCTGGGATGTGCCAAGAGAGGCCGTCTGTCCTTAGTGTGGTCATGTGGAACAGGGAAACACAATCTCAAAAAAAAAACAAGAAAAAAAGAGATAGCTTTTTTTTCTTTCCTCAATGGGTCTCCCTGTAGCCCCAGCAACTGGCCTGCCTCTGCCTCCTGAGCGCTGGGATTAAAGGTGTACGCCATCATGCCCAGCTAATGTAGCATTGTTTTTGCTTTGTTTTATACAGAATCTTACTATGTATCTCAAGATGGCCTCCAACTTTGGATCCTCCTGCCCCAGCCTCTCGAGTGCTGGGATTCCAGCCGTGCCCTACCACTCTTGGATATTACATCATTTTTAATAGTACAAACTGCATACAACCTAAATATCCATTAATAGGGCACATATGACAATGTAATGCAAGGCAACTGTTAAAATGGTAAGAAATTCTCAATATACAG
The DNA here is from genome assembly GCF_000622305.1 of Nannospalax galili. Lineage (NCBI taxonomy): Eukaryota > Metazoa > Chordata > Mammalia > Rodentia > Spalacidae > Nannospalax > Nannospalax galili. Next base: position 3,487,660 of record NW_008355157.1, read on the forward strand.
AATGATAAGTTTGCATACATAAAAGGATATAACTGTAAAAAAGGACAGTGCGATTCTGTGTGTGTGTGTGTGTGTGTGTGTGTGTGTGTGTGTGTGTGTGTATTTATGTATATGTGAAAGGATATGAGTGTTTGTGGTGTATGGAAAATTTCTGGATATACAAGAAACAAGAGTTGACTTAGGAAGGAGTAGGATAATCTTATACTTTTGTTTGCTTGGACCTTGTGCTCTATGTAGAAGAACACTTGACAAGCAGTAGAGCAGTATGCCACTTGTCTGGTGTATGGGAACAAGGCTTGAGAAGAGAGCTCTTCAGATTACCTGCCCGGCCCTTTCTTGTCCGGCGACCTCTGCGGAGACTAGAGTGCCTTGTGGCAATGGGCCGGTACCTTCGAGAGGGCTGCTCTTCTGAAACAGCAAACACAGGCAAAGTGATGAGGTTTGGTTTGACCTCTTGTGGGAACAAGCAGGGATGATCTGCACTGAGCTGCGACATGAGTATTACTCCACTCTTCTGATACAGGAACTATGGTTCTATGCATTGAATTAGGGTATGGCTGTCAGGTACCCTATCTACCTCTTGTCTATGATCCTGGGATTTTTCTCCTTTTTCTACTTTCTAGACCTTCTAGTTCTGTTCCCCCCTCTCACCTGAGCCCTGGTTGCTTGTTACCACCTTGTATCTCCACTGAGCCTCAGAGAGAACCTTGGAAAACCGATGTAGGCGGCTCTGCAGTCCATCCCTGCCTCCTGGGAAGCTCTGGCCTTCTAGCAACATTGACTCTGCTGGGGTGCTATGGCTGCTTATCTCATCTAGCTGCTCCTGAAGAAGACCAAGAAATGCTCCTATTGCAAATTCATCAGCCAAGAATCCACTGATGCCACTAGTCAAGTGCTTCAGATCCAAAAAGTTGTTCCGGTGAGGTCCTGGAGAACTGCCTTTTGGTTCTGTCTTTGGATAGCTTGGCACTGTATGAGCAAGGCTCCTGGGTCCAAGAGAACTCCGCTCTGACTTCCTCGCAGGCTGTGCTATGTGCTGAGGGCTCTCTGATGGTGACCTCAATCCCTGGAGGCCTTTCCCCTCCAGGTCATCATCCTCAGCATAGTCCTCGGGTAAGTGAGGTTCTGGGTGAAGATCGGCAGAGGTGATGAGGAGCAACGAGAAGATGTTTTCGAGAAGTTCCAGGCACAGAGAGTCAGGGACACTGTGTAAATACTGTCGACACCTGGCCAGGTATTGTGAGAAGAGAGGTGAAGCACCTAAGAGGGTGTAGAAGAGAAGAGACCAGAGGAAGGGAAAAGAGGAGGAAAGCATTAAAAAGCACAGCTCACGAATACTTCTTACTAGGCTTCTGCTTAAAAATATGATATTATTATTCCTTATCTCCAACAAATATTTCATATGCCAGTTCCAGGTAGTGTGGACTCCTTATCCCTTAAGTCTATTTTAACCTGTTGTAACACTAAAGATGATCACAGGCTGCGTAGGTCTATTAAACATTCAATAGTCAACAGGGGTGTGGTGACATAACGCTAATCCCAGCACTTGGAGGCTGAGGCAGGCAAACTGCTGTGAGATTGAGGCTAGCCTGATCTACATAGTGAATTCCAGGCCAGCTGGAGCTACAGGGAGATCCTGTCTCAAAAAACAACAAAACAAAACAAAACAAGAGAGCTGGCATGATACTGCATGCTTGTAATCCTAGTGTTAGGGAGACTTGAAAGTTTGAAGCTAGCCTGGGCTCTATCAACTTCCATTTGAATTGCATAGCAAGACTATTTTAAAAAATAAAAAAAGTAAAAGAAAAAAATTACAAGTTTTTCTTTAAACTTAGTTTCAATTTATTTATCATACATACACGCATACATATATGAAGATATAAGTTGCACACCTAAATTTAAACTGGAGCTGATATGAAATGCTATTCTTACTATGAACTCCAGCTACAAAAAAGAAAGCATTTGGCAAATACACTAGATGATCAGGTTTCATTAAAATGTAAGTAAGTCCTTTGATTTTTTTTTAAATTTTGATTTTTGAGACAAGGTCTGTAGACAGGCTTGTCTCAACCTCACAGAGATCCATCTGCCTCTGCCTCCACAGTGTGCACCACAACTCCTTTGCTTTTTCTGTGTCCCTTTGATTCAAAGGCTGATACATGTATCAAATTATTCCCAAGCACCATACAATGGAGGACACCTCAATCCTAGTAGGAAAAGGTTAACCACATAAAACACTTACTAGGGAAGATCTCTGCATCTGTTGGGAAGAGGGGGATGGAGTGTACCTGGGGAGGGGAGACAGTCATTCCCTGGCTCCAAGGCCAGGTCCTCAGAGGTGCGGTCTTTGCAATCCTGGCACTGGGAGTGCTGATGTGAGTTCACACAGAGGGCATAGATGGCATACTTCATGGCACAGAAGCCCTGGTAGAGGGTCAGGCTCTGGCACTGGCTCAGGTGCTCAGGGACCACATCAGTTGTATCTGAAGTGTAGAAACATGTAGAACTTCAGAGTTAATCTTTTCAAGCATGAGCAGTAAAAATGTCTGAAGCTAAGAGGGTATACTTCAAGTTTTTACCCTCCTTTCTGCATGTCTGATCTGTAGCCCTTCCAGGTCTTTCTTCCAGTCAACACCAACTTTGTTCTTTGCTTTCTTTTCCCCATCAATCTTCCTTCTACAGGACTCATGACCGCCCTGCCCCGCCCCCCCTCCCCGCCATTGCTTTGGACTATGACTTGAGTTTTGTACCACAGTCCTATTCCTATCATTGCCTTTACAAGTTTAAGTTCCCAGTATATCCCAGTAGGTTACCAGAGGTCAAACTTAAAACATTTCTTTGGAAGCCTTTTGTCCTTGTAGGTGAGAGTCAGAATTCTAGTTTTTAGGAAATCTGCCAAATAGTTGCCCATCTTTCCAGGAAAAAAAAAAAGGAATGTGGTAATACTGGCTTGACAGTCAGTGGTAGGTCCTTTTGAAAGGTAAATCAGAGCCAGGCATGGTGGTGCATGCCTGTAGTCTCAGCACTGGAGACAGAGGCAGGTCGATCTCTGTGAGTTCCAGGCCAGCTGGGGCTACTGGGAGACCCTGTCTCAA
>NW_008355157.1:3490822-3518683 GCF_000622305.1 Nannospalax galili
CATCTATTGCCAGATGGTAAAGACCGTTTCCCTCTAATGCAAATGTCCCTGACCTTTGGGACAGGTTGTGGTGATGATTTTTGACAGCAAAAAGGAAAGAGCTTGTTAATAGTTTTGAACTTTAAGCAAAAATCAAAGGTCAAAATGAAGCTTTGTTATTGTTTCTGGAAAGTCTCTCCTCCAAACTTCTTGACTTGTTCAATGGCGTTTGAAGGAGGCTTGGGCAGGCAGGAGGGAGGGCATAAAGTGTGTTGTGAGGAAGCTTATGGAGCATGAAGCCACTCGCTAAGAATTTCCACCAAACTGACAAAGACAATGCTGTAGATAGAGTAGGCACTTCACAACTCTGCTTAATTGACATTAGTGTGTGCCAGTGGTTCCTGACATGATTCCACAGGAGGAAGGATGTGGGAACATGTCCATGGAGTTCCTCACGCCTCCCCAGGAAAGGAGAGGGATGCTACTACATCCTATAATTGGATGGGGGCAAACACCAATAATTCAGGCGACACACGCTCTACCAACCTCTCGACAAATATCCCAGCAATCACATCTGGATACATCTCGTACTGGAAGAAACCTGTGCAAGACTGTTCTAAGGGGGAATCCCAGCCAAACTGTGCAACTGCCCACTCACCATGCTCTTGCTGGAGGTCCTTGGCTGGCACCTTCTGTAAGAGCTTGAGAACCTCTTCCTCCCTGAGTGCTGGAAGGTTTGTAAGGTGATGGAGAGAGTAGAGCACTGAGTGGCTGTCTCCACCATGTAAATGACATAAGAGATCTCTCTTTGGTATGGGGCTGCTGAAAGGGAAAGTTGGAAGGACGGAAGGGGAGGCAGTTTATATTATTGCCCCGCAGAAATACCAGCTGTTTCCTCTTGTTCCTCTTCTCTGGCCTAAAATACTATAGGTTTTACATTTTAGTCAGTCTGGGATTAAAGCATATCATTTATTCATCCTGAGGGAAGTATATCCACTAAGTTAACTCTGTCTAAAAACCTGGAAAGGGCCTTTCTAGTCAGTTGGGTCTAAGGAGGGCCTGAAGATTGAATTTTCTACTTTCTCTGTTTTCTATAGCTTTGAAATGAGTCTCTCTGTATTTTAAATAACAGCACCGTTGTGTGTCCCCCCTCTGCCTACTTTACTTTTGGAAGTGCTAGTGAGGTAAGCAAAGAACAAGAGCAGAACCCAGATCTAGACTAAATTATCGGGAACTACGAAGCTTCACATACACTTCAATGAACATTTTTTTGAAGAACATGTGATCCAGGATAACATATAACTAAGAGTATAGATGACATTTACTTGCTGTGTAACTCTGAGCAAATTATTTCACAGCTTTGGGCTTCAGTGTTTCAGGTATCAACTTCACAGGACTGTTGTGAGGATTAAGCATCCATGTAAAGGGCTTATAGTAATGCCTGGCCTGTAGTACATGTCTAGGAATTGTGACTTACTACTGGTTTTTTCGTTATTGTTACTCTGAAAGTATTCCTTGGTTGTGACCTAATAGTCAAAAATGGAGACGTTAATCATTACTTATGTTTCCTCTGACCCCTGGTCTGCTAGCTGGAACAATTATTTGTGTCTGGCCAACACAATCAACTCAATGGCAAAAGATATTTCGAAATGGCTACACATGTGGATCAGAGGGTTGAATGTGCCCAAGGGTGGGATGGGAAGGGGACTGACCAGACAAGGTCATACCTGCTCTGCTGTACACACCACTCCAGGACCTCCAAGTGAGCCCACAGTCCTTCACAGGCATCCCTGAGCAGCTCATCATGGCCTTGGTCCTACATCGATACAGAAGAAACAGATGCTAATTCAGGCACTGGACATCAGAGACTGTTACCAACCTTGGGACTCTGAACTCTGTTTAGGCCTAAAGCACCATAACACTCACTTTTGCAGTAGTCTACGGGGCTGAATGAGAGCTACCTGGGTCCTGTGGAGGGTTTGGAGCAGTCTTTTCGCAGACTCAAGGCTCTGGCAGTGTGTCCAGCCCAGGAGCACGAGCAACTGACTGAGAGGCCTGAATTCTCTATCAAGCAGGCAGTCAAGGCTTGGGAAGTCATTTTCCTTCAACAGGGTTAGTGCTGTTACCTGTGGGCCAAAAAAGGTTATCATAGGCAGCAATGAAGCATTTTGAAGTCAGGAAATGACTTTTGCTGTAATCCTAGCTCCTCAGCACAGCCATGGCCTATAAGATAGGATTCATAAACATCTGCTGAAGTAAATGAAGTTCAGTTGCAATTTGGAAGGAAAAGATTAATTAAATTTCCCTTGTATTGCTGCCATGGCCTTTTCTTTCCACATCTTCCAGAAAGCTGACACATATCCAACATCCTACTTACTACCAAAGGTCCAACATAAGGGCAATTACAATTTTAATTATAAATGGTATGAATTCTCAGAGGCCCCTCTCCAGGGACTGAGGGATGACAACCAGATGACTTGCATTAAATAGACTACATGTGTCGGATACATAAGTGGGAGAGAAATGAAAATGGAGAAGCCCTGGGAGAGTTCTGAGGCCTTCCATGATGGACAATATTAAGCTTGACTTACCAAGATCTGCTCTAGGAAGTGTTTGTTGTTGCTCAGGCAGTAGAAAAAGGCCATTTTCCAAGCTTCAGCTGGGTCAGGAGTGGAAAACAGGGTCAGCATTGCCTTTTCAGGCTCTGGATGATCTGGGGAGACTGGACATCAAACCAGACAGGGTTAAAGCAAAATAAAGAACTCCTCTTTCCTATGCCAGAGCCCGTGCAGAAAAGCAATTGATTTGAGAGTAGGCTTTTATTTATTTAAAAAAATTATTTATAAAAATTTTTTTATTATTATTGTGTGTGTGTGTATAATATGGAAGTCATAGGACAACTCTATGGAGTTGGTTCTATCCTTCTACCTTTATATGGGTCCTGGGGCTTGAACTCAGGTCATGAGCCTAGTGTGGCAAGTGCCTTTACCCACCAAGCCGTCAGATTTAATCAGATTATTTACATTTTATCTTTTATAGTTTTGATACTTTACTTCTCTCAGTACCTTTGGCAGAGTTCTATCCTGCTCCTGTTCTTTTCTTTTTTAAAATATTTGTTTTTATGTGTTGAGTGTTTGCTTGTTGCACCAGGTGCATACAGTGCCCACTGGGGCCAGAAGAGGGTGTCAGATTCCCTGGAACTGGAATTACAGAAGGTTGTGAGCAGCCATGTAAGTGCTGAGAACTGAACTCAGGTCCTCTGCAAGAGCAGTCAGTGCTCTTAACCATTGAGCTAATGCTTCAGCCCTATTATTTCTTCTTTTATCACCTTTTTAAAAAAAAATTAAATTTAAATTTTATGTGTATGAGTGTATTGCCTACATGTGTATAAGTGCACCCATGTTATGCAATGCCTTCAGAGGTCAGAAGAAGGCACCATATCCCCTGGAACTGGAGTTACAGACAGTCGTTAGCTGCCATGTAGGTGCTGGGACTCAAACCTGGGTCCTCTGCAAGAGTAGCTAGTGCTCTTAACCACTGAGCCCTCTCTCCAGCCCATCTTATCACCTGTTTTATACTAGAAAAGCACTGGATTAAAAAACAAGCAACAACAAAACCCACGTTACCCATGTTTTGCTTAGTCTCTCCATTTGGTGTCTTGGACAACATGAAAGTATAGTATCAGTCCAGATCTTCAGAGGGGCTGGACGTATTGGAATTATCAAAACACAAGGAGAAACAGCAAAAGGAACACACCTTTTCCTGAAAGTGTGTCCTTTGGTGGCTTTTCTGTCAACTTCTCTGTGTAGGTATGGCCATAGAGGGACAGCAGATTATGCCCTGCCTTGTGCAACAAGCAACCAAGCAGACGTTCCTCTTGCAGAGGACTCCCCTCTGTTCTGCAGGTCTCTAACAATTCTTCGCACAGCACATGCCAGTCGACCTCGGGTGGCTCTACAGTGCAATGCAGAGTTCTCAGGCCTCCATAGATGGCATCAACCACCCCAGGGGGCTGAGAGGCAGGGTCCTGCAGAGTCTGCAATGCCTTTCGAATGAGGTCCACCAGTGTCTTCTGCAAAGGCCTGTGACAGAGGCTGGGGCCATGGCACTCCTCAAGCAGAAGTTCCAACAGGGTCTGGGCTGGTTGGGGAGCTTGCTTTAGAATATCCCAGAGCACAGAGATAGCTTCAGAGCTGAGCTGAGGGCTCCAGTTCTCTCCTCTCTGACTTCCATCAGGCACATAGCCCACTGGGTCTTGTGCTAAGGTCTCATATAGCTCCTAAATGGAAGATAAAGAGAGTGCTGGAGATGGTCACCCAGAATGTTATTACTTGCCTTGATGTAGTAATGCCTTTTATAGGCGTTACTATGTGCCAGACACTATTCTAGGCCCTTTACACAAGAATCGAACCAATCTTTATAATAAAAGACACTACAGTTATCCCCATCTTACAAATGAGACCAAGTTTAACAGAGATCAGCTCAATTACCAAGTCTTTCGTGATCAAGATAGTCCTACCTCACTGTCCCCACAGTATATACTGATGACCTAAATTAAGGACTATGAATTTATAGACTAGTTAGGTAAGATATTATCCCAGCTAAAGGCATTTAAATTTGCTTTTAGAAAAAGAATATTACATTATCAACTTTTTGTTTGTGTTTTTGTTTGTTTTTTGAGAGCCTCTGCATAGCCCTGGCTGGCCTGGAACTCACAGAGATCTGCCTACCTCTGTCTCCTGAGTGCTGGGAGACATGTGCCACTACATGAGTGCTACATATCAGGTTTTAAATCCCGATCAAAATTCCAAAATTCTATCCATGTTTTAAGGTATAGTCCTTTTTTTCATCCTTCCACAAATCTTTTCTGCTGTGGTTTGCACATGTTTTTAATAGTTCATGTGTTAATAGCCAGGCATGTGACACATATCTGTAATCCCAGTACTTAGGTGGCTGAGGCAGGACAATTAGAATTTGAGGCCAGCCTAGGCTATATGACAAAAGTCTGTCTCAAAGAACAAAATAACAGTAACAAAAAAGTTCTTAATCCTCAATTTCATGGGTTAATGGTATTTGGAAATTGAGCCTTTGGGAAATAAGGTTCAGTGGAATCACAAGGGGATGTTCTATCATAACAGCAGCTTTATAAGAAGAGGAGAGTGACCGGGGCTAGCACACCTATCATATCTCACTTTGTGATATGGTACAGCAAGAAGGCTCTTCCAAATGCCGAGCAGACACCAGTGTCATGTTCTTTTTCCAAGTGTCCAGAAATGAACCAAATAAACTTCTATGTTTTGAAAATTATCCAGTGTGTGGTATTCAGTCAAGCAACAGAAACCAGCCCAAAGTATTTCACTAATGCTTCCAATCGTACAACTTCAAAACAAGTAAAAATGAGTACATGGTTTATTATGTAATTGTCTCAAATGTGTATTAGTTCTGCCTCCCCAACTAGATTGTTACTCCTTGAAAGCAAGAGCTTCTATAGTTTGTTTATATAGTAAGACTGAAGGAGAAAGGGGTTGGGGTGGGGAAGTAGGTTATTTCCCATACCTATAGACAGGATTACTCTTCAAGAACTGCAAGACTATGAATCCTTGAACTAATACAAGTCCAACCATAAATATGTCTTAACTGGTAGCAAGGGTTTAAGAAAATAAATAATGGGCTGGAGTATGGATCAATGATAGAGTGTCTTGAATGTGCAAGACTCTGGGTTTGATCCTAGTATTACAAAAAATAAAGAAGTATTAAATCTGTGCTGGTTAGTTTTTCACCAACCTGACACAAACTAGAGTTACCTGGAAAGAGGGAACCTCAATTGAGGAATTTCCTCCATCAGACTGGCCTATGGGCGTGTCTATGAGGGATTTTCTTAATTGCTGATTGATTTAGGAGGGCCAGCCTACTGTGGGTGGTGCCATCCCTGAGCAGGTGGGCCTGGGTTGTATAAGAAAAGTAACTGAGAAAAAAAAAAAAAACTAGAAATAAAATAAAATCCTTTAGTCCTAGCACTTGGGAGGCAGAGGCATGTGGATCTCTGTGAGTTCAAGGTCAGCCTGGTCTACATAGGGAGTTCCAGGCCAGGTGGGGCTATAGGGAGACCCTGTCTGAAAAAAAAAGAAAAAGAAAAACAAAAACAAACAAACAAAAAAAGTATCTGAGTAAGCCAGGGGGAAAAAGCCAGTAAGTAGTTCTCCTCCACAGTCTCTGCTTCGGTTCCTGTCTCCAGGTTCCTGCCTTGAGTTCCTCCCTGGGATTCCCTCAAAAATGGACTGAAAACTAGAAGTGTTAAGTGAAAGAAACCCTTCCCTCCCCAAGTTGCTTGTGTCCATGGTGGACAGGGTCTTAAGAAGCAACTGATACATACTTGCTCATCTAGCTATCTGTCTGTAACTATTTTCTGCAGGGTGGAGGCATCTATATCTCTATAGGTAACCTTTTCTTCGGGATCGAGACAGGGATAGATTCTTGCTATGTACCTTAGGCTGGTCTCAAACTCTTGAATGCTCAGATTATAGGCATGTACAACCATATGGGCACAGACACAGATAATATTTACTTAGAATCTGCCCCCAGAAGGTTGTTGTGAAGATTACCTATAAAAAAACCACTCAGTGTGTCTGTCATAGAAAACACATTCATCAAATATTAGTTCCCTTCTCCCCTCAAATTCACTATCATCTACTGTACAAAATTAAATTAAATCCAAATTGTTCTTTCTAGGTGAAATGAAAAAAAAAATTGCCATCTATACTTAGTACTGCTAGACAAGGTACTTCCAGAATTCTAAAATCAGGTAAGTTGATACTCACTCTAAACTCCCCTCAGAGGGGCCTCTATCCTGCCTTCTCTGAAAACAAAGGACAGCCAACATCTTAGAGTCCTGACTCCCCTGGGTCCCTGAAAGTTGACCTTGTTGAGTGACAGCACAGATGGCTTCAGTTCTCTCTCACCTTGAGGATGTCCTCTGGAATGTCACCTGGGAGGTCTTCTGACAGAAAAATAAATTCAAGTTTTCTCCGGAAAACAGCAGGAAGTAACTTCTAGAGGAAGCATAAACAATTATAGAGATTAGGCATATGCTTTGACTAATAAATTATAATTTCTCTTTAGTTACTGTTATTTCTGTTCTCTAAGATAAAGTCCTTTTACTTTGGATTTTAAAAAAAAGTTTTATTTTTATTTTATGTATATGTGTGTATTGCCTGCATGTAGGTAAATGTACCCATGTTGTGCAATGCTCACGGAGGTCAGAAGAGGCTGTCAGATCCCCTGGGAGTGGAGTTATGGACAGTTGTTAGCTGCCTTGTGGGTGCTGGGATTTGAACCTGGGTCTTCTGCAAGAACAACCGAACAACCATTGTTCTTAACCTCTGAGCCATCTCTCCAGCCCCTATTTTGGATTTTTGAGACAGGGTCTCCCTGTAACTCCAGTTGGCCTAGAATTCACTATGTAGATCAGGCTAGCCTTGATATTAGAGATCTACCTGCTTCTGCTTCCCTAGTGCTGGGATTAAAGGCCTGTGGCAGCACAGTACTAGCTATAGTACTTAAATTTTTTTTTGTGTTTTGTCTACATGTATACACGCACACTATGTGCATGGAGTGCCAGTGGAGGGCACTGGATTGCCTGCAGCTGAAGTTATAAGCTGTTGTGAGCCACATGGGTGCTGGGAGGTGAACTCAGGTTCTTTGGAAGAGCAGAAAGGGCTCTTAACTGTTGAACCTCTTCAGTCTCTAAGATACTGTACTTTTAACCATTAAACTTGCAGATACAGTTTTAGATGCTCTTCTTTGTAAATAAAATGGCTAAACTTGGACATACATTCTTCCTAAAAGCTAATGCAAGGGGCTGGAGATATGGCTTGGTGGTTAAGAGCAATGGCTGCTCTTGCAGAGGACCCGGGTTTGAATCCCAGCATAACCATGTGCTGAAAGGCTTTAGTTGTCAACTTGATAAACCTGGGTTGAGGGAGCCTCAGTTGGGGAAATGACTGGCCTGTGGCCATGTCTGTGGGGTATTTTCTTGATTCCTGAGTCATAATATGGGAGGGCCCAGCCCATGGTGCCACCCCTGGGCAAGTTGTTCTGCATTGTTTAAGAAAGCAGTCTGAGCATGGGCCAGAGAAGCAAGTCAGTAAGCAGCATTTCCTCCATGGCCTGTGATTCAGCTCCTGCCTCCAGGTTCCTGCCCTGAGCTCCTACCTTGGACTCCCTCAGTGATGAACTGTGTGTGACCCAGGAAATATAAGCTAAATAAACCCTGTCCCCCCCAAGTTGGTATAGGTCAGAGTGCTTTGTCACAGCAATGAAGGCAAACTAGAACAAACTGTGTACAACTCCAGTTCCAGGGGATCTAATGCCCTCTTCTGACTTCCTCAGGCACTACACAACATGGGTACACTTATAGACATGCAGGCATACCACTCATACACATAAAATAAATTTAAAAAGCTAATGCATAGGGAGCTTGGGGAGATAGCTCAGTTGGTAAAGTGCTTGTCATCCAAGCATGAGTTCAGATCCAAGCATCCACACTAAAAAAACCCAAAATTTATAATCCCAGCACTGGAGGTGGAAACAGTAGGATTGTGGGGGCTATCTGATCACCAGTACAGCCAAACTGGTGAGCTTCAGGTTCAGTAAGAGACCCTGTCTCAAAAAATAAGATAGAAACACACAGACACAGACACAGACACATAGAACCAATATGCAAAGCCCACACTGATCAGTCTCAAACTCGGTCATTTCATATAATCTCTCTCTCTCTCTCTCTCTCCTCTCCTCTCCTCTCCTCTCCTCTCCCCCCGACATGGTCTTGCTATGTAGCCCAGGCTGTCCTTGTATTCAGGCTCCTCCTGCCCCTGCCTCCTGCCTGCTGGGTGCTGGGATTACAGGAGGACAACACCATGCCTGACTCTTTTGAGTCTTTCACCAATTGTCATTGCTGTGTGCAAAAATTAAGCCTGGAGAATGTGGCCCTCATAAGTCTCTTTTGGTCCAATACTGTTTGGGGTATTCACTATCCTTTGTATAGCAGTTGATGAGGTAAAGGTGTGTGTATGGAATTTATTTATTTATTTATTTATTTATTTATTTATTTATTTATTTATTTATTTAGTGAGTTATGCACTCATGTCCTGCAGTGCCAGTAGAGGACAGAGGAGGGCTTTGGATCCCCTGAAACTGGAGTTATGTACAGTTGTTACCCACCATGTGGGTGCTGGGATCTGAACTCAGGTTCTCTGTGAGGGTAGCCAGTGCCCTTAACCACTGAGCCATCTCTGCAGCCCAGGAATCTAATGTTTATTAAGCACTTGAGCCTAGTATAGTGTTCCATATTTCATCTCCAAATCAAAGAAACCCATGGTACAGTTAGATATTTTAGGAAATAATCTTTACTGGAGGTTTATTTAAGGAGTATTTTTCAATCATTCCAAACATGAAAAATTATTAAAAAGTAATACATTTTCAATGTAGGAAATTAGAATATATAACTATGTAAACTACTATCTATCTATCTATCTATCTATCTATCTATCTATCTATCTATCCATCCATCCATCCACACACACTGAATATTCATTTACTATATAATTTTGAGCAGTGATATAGTATATTACATGTAGATTTGTCCCTTTATTAAACAGTCCTGTATACTGTGGACGTGAAGGTTATTTCTAGTTTTCCTCTACTAGAAGAAGCTTATCAGTGAATATCTTTGTATCTAAGTCTTTGTACACATGCTTAGACATGTAGGAACAAACCACTGCAAGATAAGGAGACAGAAGGTAAAAATTAACAAAAGAAAGAAAAACAGACTGATTGCTTCACCTAATAATTAAAAAGGAAGTTCTTGGTAGAAAATGGGAACTTTTGTTGTCTAGAATACTTTACATGGGTTTTTGTATAAGAATACCATACTTTTAGACCTTTTTAATGAAAAGAAGTATCTGTTGTTGGGTACTGGGAGTTGCTAAATGTTCTAAGTCATGCTTTCAATGTATATGTTCTTGTGGAAATAGAGTGAAAACTACAGGCTTTTGAGTGGAAAAAAAAAAAAAAAAAAGAAAATGGGAGCTTGCAAATGAGTAAGCAACTAGCAAATTTCTAGATGGCGAAGTGACAACAGGCCTTATAGCACCCTAAACATGCATTCAGAGTCTTGTCCCTTATATCAATTTTATAATTTTCTGAACAACAAACATATTCCTGTAAGTGTTGAAATAAGGGAGACATTGGAGCTTAAAAGATCAAATGATCTGTGATATTGGGGGGGAAAAAAAAACAAGAACAACTCCTGATCTGTGCTAATGATCCGGGGAAGTGAAATCTGCCGCCTGACATGGTTGAGCAATTGTTCAGAAAGCAAGCAACTCATGATGCCGCAAGTAAACAAGACTCCTCCTCCAGGGGAGAGTTCATTTGGTTTGACAAATTCTATGTTTGGAATGAAAAGATTCTTAATTAGCAATAAGATTTCTTTCTTTTCCTTTGAAGACATTGGCATTTCTACTTTATCTCAGTTTTACTGTCTTTTTCTTTCTTTTCTTTTTCTTCTTTTAATTCTAGTTTATCCTAGTTTTCATTAATTTTTAATTTTGCTTTTCTGAATCTCTCTTCATGCTAGTCTTCTTGTCATTTCACCTTTGCTAGACAACTAGCTAAAGTCTATTTAAGATATACATTCAGATCTGGAACTCCTGGTATTCTCTGATAGTTATGGGAAGGAGAAATGTGCAAAAATGTAATTAAAGATAAAATTAATCTGATGACTGAAAGCAGTAAGCACAGGAAAAATTAGACTAAATGGCAGACATTTAAAAATAGATTTTCTTACTTTTAAGGCCATTTAGGCTAAAACATAATATTGAGGTGGACTACGCAGGGAGTCAGAGCTTGGTTTCAGCTCCATTTCTCAAGTCAAATAGTCCTCACTTTAATTCTTTTGAAACAAAGCCTCATTATGTGATTACGTTGTCCAGGTTGAACTGGACACAAGTGATCCTCCTGCCTCGGCTTCTTGAGTAACTGGGATTACAGGCCTCTGCCACCATGCCCTGCCTGTCTTGTCATGTTCATTGGGCACCACAAAGTTCCCTTTGAGAGCAAGACTTACAGTGATGTTTAACAAAATGGCATCACTTCTAAAGACATTATATGTCAACATATGAGGGTAAATTAATGAGTAAATTTAGGCAAGGAAACAGCAAACAGCAATTTAAATCACTTCCACAGCCAAAACTGAGAAAGACTAGGACCAACCCCCAAATAAAGGAAGTAGTAGTTAAGGGAAATCCCATAACTGCTTCTAAGTTCTCTCAGTCCTGGCCTCAGGTAAAAATTTAAATGTAAACCCACTGACCTTTTCCTTGGCCAACCATTTTTCCAATACAAGAAGCCAGAGCCAGGCTAATATTTGTGGTTTGATGTCCTGCCCACATCTGAAAAGGGTGAAAAGAAAGATTTTGTAAAAGAAGTTTCAACTAACCTTTTCTCTTTTGTGACCAAAGATTTAGATCTCACATTTCACTCAGTTTATTTTAAATCAGAACAGGCAAGTTGTAATGAAAAATTCTCAATTGCATTATGACAGTCCAATAAAACAGAACCACATAACTTTCATAGCATCTACCACCCTAAATCTACTTTATTTTTATTTTTGTAGATGGATTGTTGCCATTACATAGGCTAATCTGGAACTCCTGGCCTCATGTGATCCTCCCATTTCAGCCCCAGAGTATCTGCAACAGACATAGCCTCATCATACTTGGCTTAATCTTATTTTTAGGTATGCTATGACAGAGAAAGTCACAATAATGAATGTTATCTAATATCCCTCTGTTGTTTTAGGACAGGGTCTCATACTATAGTCCAGGCTGGCCTGGAACTCACTGTGTACTCCAGGCTGGCCTTGAACTCATGGCAATCCTTCTGCTTCAGTATTCTGAATATTGGGATTATAGATGTAAATCACCATATCCAGGCACTAAGTATACTTTTGAACATTAAAAAATGAATCAAATCTAAAAGAATAAAGCAATTTCATAAAAATTGATTGTTAACTATGTGCAAAAATCAGAGTTAAGGGAATTCCTAAGCCTTACTTTGAAGTCTATAGTTTAGGCAGTAACTGCCTAGAAACCAAATTTAAGGGAAAAAATAAGATAATTACTTGTTTCTCTGTTCTTTCTGTGCTAATAGAATATGTCAACAGAATTATTGTCAAAGAGTTACAGTCAGGAAAGAATGAAACAGTACATTTGGCTCCTATGCCACGAGTTAATAGCACTGCTAAAGAGAACTGAAGTAAAAATCTAGGATGGGGAAACATGTTTACCAAGAGACAAGGAGAGGTCACAGTGCAAGTATAAATTATAGAAGTACGAAATGAGAGAATTCATATGTAGTAATGCAACAGTTCTGAACTTTATTACTGTGACATTACATAAACCTATATATGGATAAAAATGTATAGGACTATAGGCAAAAACTAAATATAGATTAAACAATGGTGAGAATCAAATGAAATCCTACTGTAGTCAATTTCCTGGTTTTCATATTTTACTAGAGCTACATGAGATGTTACAATCATGGGAAGCTGGGGAAAGGGGTAAACTGAACTCTGTTATTGTGGGTCTACGATTATTTCAAAATAAAGTTTTAAGTCAATGCACTCCTCTCAGTCTCCTTTGTTCAAGTATCATCTTCAATCTAAGCAAGAGAGAGTGATGTTTGCCTTTTGGAGGCAAAATGCAGTTACACCATCTTCTATAATGATAATAAAGAAGAAAAGGTTTCAGATACCTTTGGTAGCTAGGCTTAAATTCAGCTCCAGAGGACAATCCAAGGCCAGTGGAGTGTATTAAATGAAATAGGTGTATACTACACAGATAAAAATTCTGAGTATTGATATGTGCTCTACCTGTGCTCACTTTTCAAAAGGTAGCTGATTGGGGGAGGGGGGCACAAAGAATGCAAATACCGAGACAGTGTCTGTCTCCTGATCTGAACTCCAGACAGGAAGGGAGAAATTTACCTTAGCAGATTCGGACACAGCACCAGCGCCTGTAGAATGTCTTCCACCTTCTTGGAGATATCCCCCCGACCCTCCTGTAGCTGAGGAACACACGCCTGGGCCAACTCCCATTCTCCCCTCCGCAGACACTCACAGAAAAATTCAAAAAGCTGCTTCTCGGTAGCGATTTCCTCTTTTCCAAACGGATAACTCATTTTCCCAGCACAGAGTGCAGGGAGATAGAAAGAGATCTGTTAGGCGGAACACATTCTCATTCGTGGAGTACCTCCTAGAAACGACACACGAATTGAGAAGAAACGAAACTGTTTAGGAAAAAAAACACCAGATACTGGCCCCGAAGGGGAAAGGCAGAACTTAACTTTCCTAATTATTAAGTTTAATTTGATCTGTTATCATCTCCTGAGAACTGTCTCTTTCTCCAAGGGGTGGATCCCATCTTCGAACGCAGATCCTATATTTAATCATCTTAATCTTTGTATTAGCCCGGGGCACAGACCTGTAACTCTACTTCCGCATTTGCACATTTGTGTGCGGTCGGGCTCCAAATCTCCAGGTGGGTACCTCGCTAGGGCTGAGAAACTCATCTAGGGAACTCAGCTGGTTTGCCCCTTCTGTTAAGGCAGGGGACGGAAGATACAGAGATCAATCTGGGGCCCGCCAGGAGAGCTGGGTGGTCGGGGATTAGGATACTCCCTCCAGCAGGGTCCGGACACCAGCCCCACCTTCTTCCCAGCACTTAGCACTCACCTGCTCCGGGAGCCAAATACATTTTAGCTTCCAGCGCAGCCATGTTTGAGCCGAGTCAGGTGACAGATCCCATAGCGAACGGTGGTGAAAGGGGCGGTGGTGACGAACCAGAGCGCCACTCCCATTGGTCCAAGAGAAGGAAGATGCAAATTAAGTGCCATATTTGTTTGAGTCACGTGATACAGTCACACCGCTAGGGTGAAGCTAAGAAAGAGTTAAATCAGGACCATCCTTCTAAACGATGAGCGTTCCATTACCATCTTCACTTCTGCATTCAGTGGGAGGGAATAGCTGTGCTTTTTATTTATTTATTTTTTCCTCTGCCGCTCTCTTTTCTCCTAGTATTCGATGTCAACATTTACTTAGTGCCAGTGATAGACGCTGGGGATGTCCAGTTAGGAGTCCTAGACCCTCCTGGATCCTTATTCTATCTAGTTGGGCTCTTTTTTAATCCTAGAACTGTCAAGTCGGATTTCTCACATTGTGCTTCACTCCGTTCATATATTTCCTCATTCACCTTGGTTCATTAAACTAAGCGCCAGACCCTATTTGTTGAATAAGATGCGGACCCTTTTCTGGGACTGAGCAGGCCAATCAATAATTAGTATTGCGTGGGGTAAATTTATAAGACTGGGGTAAACAGAAAGGAGTTGCACTGCAGAGAGGGAAGAATAAGCAAAGGCTTATATATAGCAACTATAGCAAATATAGCAACCTGAATCCGCTTCTTAAGTTTAGTAGATTTCTCTCAACACAGCTGCTTTTATATTAAACCTATTCCTTTTCACCTACAGACTCTCGGGTTCCCTCACCATATATTTCAGTTTGAGAAGATTCAGACAGCATTTTCCAAATATTGCTGGCGGTCAAATGAGCAAAGAAAAACACAAAGCTCTTTTCCAAAAACTGTAACGTCATCTGTTCACCCAACACGCCTCTCTGGTCCATTAAGTAATTTTTTTTTGGCCTTTTGAGACATGATCTTCTTGTAGCCCCAGCTGGCCAGGAACTCACTATGTAGATCAGGCTGGCCTCAAACTCACAGAAATCCGCCAGCCTCTGTCTCCAGAGTGCTGGGACTAAAGGCGAGCGCCACCACGCCCGGCCACATTAAGTAATTTTTAAATGAGGTTCAAGAAGGAAAATAATTTCCAATCAAAGTTTTCCTTATTTCAGACTCCTCTTGAGATGTTACTCTACCCGTTTTGATAATCAGTGTAATAAGAAACTGAGTCCAATTAAGTTTATAGGCGGAGAATGAGAACTACAATTCCCAGAAAGCCGCGGAGCCAATAAAAGCCTCTGCTAGCCTTTGATTGGATAAATAGCCATAGTAACAACCAACCAGTGCGCTAGTTGTTGGTGTGTGCGGCTTTTCGCGGGAACCGTGTAAGGGGTGGGGGAAACTTTGAAAGTTGGCTGCTGCTGACCCGGTACTGGAGTTTTCTGTGGGGGGCAGTTGTGGGGAAGCGGGTGTGCTCATTATTTCGTGTTTCCTCCCAGGGCCCGCGGATCTTCCTGGGTGGCGGGGAATCTTTCCTGGGTGCTGGGCACGCCCCCTGTATGCCGTAAGGGTCTCCACAGGAACGCGGCCGGGGTCTGGGAGAGGTAGGGTGGGGGCTTCGGACTGTCGGTGGGGTGATGCTTGGAGGCTACCCTTTGTTATAAGGGCAGTCTGGGTGAGGCCTGACGCCTTTGATCCCCCCCCCCCCGGACAGTTTGGGGTCTAGGCAGGAGAATCAGGTATTAGAGAAAGTCTAGGGACTTCTGGTGTTGAAGAGCACGGAACCTGGAGTCAGATCCTTGGATTCGGATTCGAATGCAGGCCCCGCCATTGGCTGATCTTGCATGGTTCTCAGCTTCAAGAATAGCCTCAGGCGTAAAGTGTGGTGAAAACTTCCAAAGCGTTTGAAATGGTGTCTGGCACGTAATAAGGGCCCAATAAATAATAAATAATAATAATATAAAAAAAAGCTGTTATCGTTACGTCACAATTTTCATTAAACATAACGTGATTCTTTTCTTGGAGAGAAAGCTTGGTCTTCGGGGTTGCTATCTCCCTCGTGTGCAGAATACATAGGGAAGCACACACACACACACGGAAGAAACAAACACATAAACTATAGTGCATTGATAAGATTAGGCAGAGATGTACAAATTGTGGTGGTAACACCGCAAAGGAAGGGCCGACCCTAGAGGACTTTGTGTAGAGAAATGGAGGCAGGGTGGTGCTTGAGTAACCTAAACTTACGAATGGAGAGCAGGTCACATAAGGAGAAACAGATGATGTTTGATGGATGATAAGGATGGTGACAGTATGTGCCAGCTCTATGAAGTAGAAATTAGAATCACTCTTGTTTTACAGATGAGGAAACCACTGGGAGGTAAAGTAACTTTGCCGGAAGGCTAGGATCTGAGCCTTGCAATCTGATATTTGAGTGAGAGCTAAATAAGGGACCCCTTCTAAAATAAAACAAAAAACTGACCATAAAAAGTTTAGAAGTTGTCCTGTAGTCAGATGGTCCTATGAAACATTTTAAGCAATGAAAGTGACTTCTTAGGAAGCTGCTTCTATCAGGATTGCGACACTGGACCCATTTTTTTTCAGGCCAGTTTGAGAATTCTTCCTGTCTGCTCGCACTGCATATTTAAATAGCAATTAGAATACTTGCTGCATAGCTGTAGTCGATTGTATCTTTATGGCTCAACTGTGTGTATGCCAAAGGGAAGAAAATAGGCTTAAAGATTCTTATATCCTTAGCAGAATATGTGCTTAAGAAATATTGGTGGAAGGAACAAATAAATGGAGAATCTTTATTATATTTTGGGAGAGTAGGAAAGTGACCAGAAGCAGTAATTAAGTGACCTGAGCGATGCTGTTAGGTCAGAGGTGGCAGAAGTGGTTATTGTTAGGATCTCTGTAGTTTGGGGTTTGTAGGTTTTTTGTTTGTTTGTTTTGTTTGTTTGTTTTTTGACTAGTTGAATTTACTGACTTAAGTGGTGTGATTGCCCAGAACCACCTTATCTGAACAGACGCTAGGTTATAATACAGCAGATAGATGTTACTTGGTAAATTTTCTGTTGGAGAAACAGATATCAGGCCTAATAAGTTCCCACCGAGAAAAAAATGAAAGGAATGCATTTTGTTTTTGTGGGGAGTGAGGGAGGACACACACACACACACACACACACACACACACACACACACGGGGGGGGATTTAAGTGTTAAATAGAATTGGGCTATAGTATTGTAAATATCTTAATTCTTGGTATATATTTTTTGGTCCAAATTCCTACTGATAATTATTCCCTGGAATAATGAATCCCTAGTATTTCTAGGGGATACTTTGCCATATCAATGAGACAGAGCTTCTCCTTTGCATGCATTATTAAAGAGATTTTAACAGTTTTAACTCCAAAGATAAACATTTCATGTGTCTCATTTTAGCAAGGTACAAGAAGAGCAGAGCAGAATTTAATTGCATATGGAACTGTAAGCAGTTTGTGTAATAAAGAACACTCTTACTAATAACACCTGCAATAGTAAAATCTCATTTGATTGAAGTTTTTTTATTGGCTCTTAGAAAAAGCAAAGCTTAAATAAGATTCATAGTCCTGGTGGGCATGGTGATACACATCTTTGATCTCAGCACTCAGGAGGCAGAGGCAGCAGATCTCCCATGAGATTGAGGCCAGCCTGGTCTACATAGTGAGTTCCAGGCAAGGCAAGTTGGGCCTACAGAGAGACCATGTCTCAGAAAAAAAAGGTTTGTAGTCTTACAGTAGAGTATAATGGCTAAGAAGGTAGGCCTCAGAGTCAAATTCTAGATCTAGTATTTTTTTCTGGTGACAGTGAAGTAGCTAACATTTTCAGAATGGTTTTCTCATATATAGAAAAGAGGGCAATGATCTACTTTTCCTTACAGTCTTGTTTTTAAAATTTTTATTATTTTTATTTTATGTGTAAGAGTGTATTGTCTGCATGCGTGTAAGTATACCCATGTCTTGGAATGCCTATGGAATCAGAAGAGTGTGTCAGATTCCCCTGGAACTGGAGTTAGGGTTGGTTGTTAGCCACCATGTGGGTGTGGGAATTGAACCCAGGTCCTCTATAAGAGCAGCCAGTGCTCTTAACCACTGAGCCATCTCTCCAGCCCCCTCCTTACAGTGTTTTGAGAATATTAAAGTTCTGGAACAGTGATTGATATATAGCAGATCTCTAATAATTCACCTATTGTCACAGTGCAAAGCAAATAAATGCTATGGAGATGTTATTTAGAAACACATCTTGAAGATTTATTACATATCCAAATAAAATTGCAAACACTGACCTTAAGATGCTATGTAACTAAGAAGTGGTATTGGGGCTGGAGAGATGGCTCAGTGGTTAAGCACACTGACTGTTCTTGCAGAAGACCCGGGTTTGAATCCCAGCACCCACATGGCAGCTAACAACTGTCCGTAACTCCAGTTCCAGGGGATCCAACAGCCTCTCCTGTCCTCCGCAGGCATTGCATGACACGGGTGTACTTACCTACCTGTAGGCAATACATGCATACACATAAAAATAATAAAATTAAAATAAATGGTATTATATTCATGTAATAAATATCAGAATTGTGTGAAATGTGTATTCTGAAGTTGCCTTCTTTTTCTATGTGCATGGTTGATAAACAGGTGTCTCCTATTTAAAGCATTTAAAAAGATTTTTATTGCCTTTATTTGTAATTTTTCCATCTTATGTTTTACTCATGGGGAAGCTTGAAGTGCTTTTTATTTTGTAGAGTATATTGTATGGCCCATTCACTGTAATGTGTGTTATTTTCTGATGTTTTCTTCAAGATTCTTCTCTGCAAGATCTGGAAATATGGGTCACAAGAAACTACGGCGAGTGGGTTTATCACAAGAGCTATGTGACCGCTTGAGCAGATATCAGATTGCTACCTGTCAGGTAACGTTTATGTAATTTTTTCATACATAAATTTGGTGTAAAAATTTTAAGTATACCTTAATAGCTCAGATAGTGAAGTCCTTGCCATGAAAGCATGAGGGCCTGAGCTCTGATCCCCAGCACTCACATAGGAAGCCCGGCCTGGCAGGCACACCTGTAAGCCTGGTGCTGGGAAGTGGAAATTGGAGGATTTCCGGAACTTGCTGGTCAGCCATTCTAGCTAAATTGTGACCTACAATTTCAGTGAGAGACACTGTCTCAGAAAATAAGGTGAAGAGCAATTAAGACATATGCTGTCAACTTCTGGTCTCCAGAGGCACTCATATTCTCACACACATGAAGAAGTGCGCATGTACACACACACAAACTTAAATGTACATAAAATAAGTTAAACAGTAGTGCTTTTCCATAAGCTATTTATGTCGCATTTCTGAATGCAATTTTATTTAATGAATTTCACTATTTTTATTTTAGGGGAGAATGGTCATTGCATAAGTTAAAATGCACCTGTTCCATTCATTTGGGGTTCCTGAGAAGTTTTATCAGCTTAAAATAAGTTTTATTGTTACATGAGAAATATAACTTAATGAGGAGATGATTTTTTAAAAAAATTTTATTTATTTTTATTTTATGTGTATGCATATATTGCCTGCATGTAGGTAAGTACGCCTGTGTCATGCAATGCCTGTGGAGGACAGAAGAGGCTGTCAGATCCCCTGGAGCTGGAGTTACGGACAGTTGTTAGCTGCCATGTGGGTGCTGGGATTTGAACCCGGGTCTTCTCCAAGAACAACCAGTATGCTTAACCACTGAGCCATCTCTCCAGCCCCGAGGAGATGATATTCAACATGGATAATTATTAGCTAGAATTTATTATTATGATTTACTCTTCAATGCTGAGGATTATAGCTTGAGTTATACCTCCAGCCCAGGAGTGTAGTTTTTGGACTCTTCCTTTTGCTGAAGCCTGAGAAATGTATATAATATATCTTGCCTTTTTTCCTCCTTTTCAGATGTTGCATTTCCAATTACAGTAATGAAGAAAATCCCTCTCAGGAGGGTAAATAAGGGCCAAAGTTGTATTTTACGATTTTGTCTATTATTCTCATTATTATTATATTTTTATGTGTGTGTATATTACCTGCATGCATGTACGCGCACCCATGTCGTGTGATACCCATATAGGTCATAAGAGGGCACTGGGTCCCCTGGAACTGGAATTATGAACAGTTGTTAGCTGCCATGTGGGTGTTGGGAGTCGAACCTGGGTCCCCTGCAAGAGCAGTCAGTGTTCTGAACAGCTGAGCCATCTCTGTAGACCCCTCCCCTTTTTTTGAGACAAGGTCTCCCTGTAGTCCCAGCTAGCTTAGAACTTGCCGTGTAGACCAGGCTGGCCTCAAACTCACAGAAATCCACCTGTTTCTGTCTCCTGAGTGCTGGGATCAAAGGCATGAGCTATCGCACCTGGCAGTACGTTACTCTTTTTATCTAGAGATGAGCAGTAACAACTGAAAGTTTGCTTTTGTTTTGTATTTGTTTGTTTTCAAATTAAAAAAGTCTGTGATGAAAGTTTCCTTTAAATTCTAATATCTTTGTTACATATGCATATATAAACTATTTCTCTTTATATATTTTTAGGACTTCTTAAGTCTTTCTCCTTTGGAACTTATGAAAATGACTGGCCTTAGTTATGGAGGTGTCCAGGAACTTCTGCGTACCATCAGCAGGGCCTGTGCCCCACAGATGCAAACAGTACGTATAACTTAACAAAAGGGACATTACTTACTTTGGAGGTTAGGATAGCCTCCCCCATAAGAGCAATACTTTAGCCACTATGTGAAGGAAGAATAGGGGAGACAGGCAATGAATTTGGAAGAGAAGTAGTCTGGGAAGAGCCATTGAGAAGAGCAAGTGCGAAGGCCCAGTGAGGAGAAGGGTGCTTGTTCACTGATTTGATTAGACTATGTCAGTGTAATACAGTGGAGAGAGTGGCAAAGAACAGCCAGAGGGGGAGCAGGATCAGGGCCTTGTAGACCATGTTAAGAATTTTGGACATTATTTCAAAAGTAATGATAAATCATAAAAGTGTATTTTTAAAGAAGGTAGGTCTTTGAATGCAAATAAATAATTGAAAATGAGCAAGAAAATATTAAAAAAAAGACTACTAAGATATCGATGATGACTATGTTCTAGACGGAAAGTGATTGTGAATTGGATTGTTAGTGTGGTATTAAAGTGCAATATTGATTACTATGAGAGCAACTTAGGAGGTAGAATTATTAGGAAATATGCTTACTCTGTCAGGTGAGAGACTTGAAAAGAAAGATTAAAACCTAGAAAAAAAAAAGAAGAAAAGAGAAGCCCCCTAACACTCTTCCTGCACTCTCTCCCTTTCAATATAAGACATGGCTGGACCCAACTCTCCACTTCCCGGTTGTTACCATTACAGACAACCTGGTCTTAGTACAATCAAAGATGGACTGTCTGCATGTCATGCACATCCTTTGTATAATTGGTGTATAATGGCCAAAAAGTTTAGAAATTGGGGCAGCAGTATCAAGTGGCTCTAAAGATCACCAAGGATCTACAATCTGCACTGCTGCCTTACACACAGAGGAACCTATGTGCCAGACTGCTTAGTACAGAGAATAACTGGTGCAGGCATTTTGTGGCCATAGCTGACTGTGACTTTAGATGAAGAATCAGGAGGATCCCTAGAGTTTCTGTCCTGTACATTTCTAGCCATAGGTCCAGCATCTAGTGATGCCAGCTGGTTATGGATAAACTTAATTTTAATTCTTATAAGACAAAGTTTCTCTGCCTTTGGCCAACTTTCTCCATTGCCAGTTCACTGAGCATGCTGTAATGAGAGTTATGCTGTTAACTCTTTTGTTCTATTATTAGCGGAGTGTGACAAATATACTCACTTTTTGATGCTGTTTTGAAAATGAAGAAGACAAAGAATTGTCATGTTAAAATCCCATCAGCTGTGTTATGTGCCAGTCCCAAGTACCCTGCATTGTTTTCTGGCTTCTGCTATCCTCCCTGAGCCACCATGATCTTCCTTTGGAATGGTGGCAGTAGCTTCCTGATAAGTCTCTTAGCTTCCAGTATTACCCATCTTCAAGCTAGTCTTCTAAGCCAACCTGAGTAGCTCTTCAAAATTCAATAATTTGTTATATTTTCCACAAACTGGTGGCTTCACACAAGTGGAAATTGTCCTCTCACAGTTCTGGTTTGGGCACAGCTGCACCCTCTCCAGCATGTCTAGGGGAGAATCCTTGCCTAGTTTCTTCCAGATGCTGAGGAAGGTCATCATTCCTTGGCTTGTGGCCACTTCCCTCTCTGCTCTATCTTCACATCCCATTTTCCATTTTCCTTTATTGAATCTGCCTTTGCCTCTGTCTTGTAATCATACTTTTGATGGCGTTTGTGGTCTGCTCTGATAATCTGGGATTATTTCCTCATCACAAGGTCTTTTGCTTAATCACATCTGCAGAAGTCCCTTCTCCAAATATGGTGGCATTCATAGCCAGGTTCCAGGGATCTGATGTGGTTATCGTTTAGGGGCCATCTCTCACCTCTCTGCATCCTTCAAGGTGTTCTTCACAAACCAATGTGAGATTGAAAAGACCATGTGTTCATATTGCTCCCTCTCACAGTGCTCTTGGTGCTGAGGCCCTTGCTTCCTTCTCCAGCCTTGCCACTTGCTCTACTGCCATCCCAGCCGGCCTTCCAGCCATCCTAGTGAACTGTGTTTTCTTGTTCAGTTCTTGTTAGTTGCCTTTTCCTCTCTTTCTTGCTTCTTCTTGACTTGTCTTTCACATTTTTTCCTCTTTGACAGGAATGTTCACATCTTTTGCTTATCCAACAATGAATTTAGATTTTATTTATTTGTTTGTTTTTATTTTATGTGTATGAGTGTTTTGCCTGCATGTATGTAAGTGTACCTATGTTGTGCAAATGCCTGCAGAAGCCAGAAGAGGGCATTGGAGCCCCTGGAACTGGAGTTATGGACAGTTGTTAGCTGACATGTGGGTGCTGGGAATCAAACATGGGTCCTCTGGAAGAGCAGCCAGTGCTCTTAACTGCTGAGCCATCTCTCTAACCCCAATGAATTAAGATTTTAGAGCCTAGACATCTGGCTTTTCAATGAAACCCTCCTAGACCATAAGGTCTAGATCAGGTGTAGTGTTCCTATATCTTCATCTCTTATTAACCATGCTGTAGTCACCTAGTGTCTGGTCCTAATTTCATAGGCCTTGGCTGATGATTAGCCTGTGAGCATGGAGGCTGTTCATTCGATTACATCCCTAGAATTTAACATGGCATTGGCACTGAGTAAATATTCAGACAAATAAATTCTAGAAGGAAAAAGGATGGATTGTGATTATAGCTGCTAAAGGTCAGAGGTCAGGACTTGGCCTATTTTTTTAATAAATTTGCAGGCTAAAAAGAGCTTCATCCTTTTCTTATTCAGGCTTATGAGATAAAGACACGAAGATCTGCTGATTTTTCGCCAGCATTTCTCTCTACTACCCTTTCTGCTTTGGATGAAACCCTGCATGGTGGTGTGGCTTGTGGATCTCTCACAGAGGTAAAGGAAAACTTCCAATGCTTTCTTCTGTTAACCTGTAATCCTCATAGCCTGGAGGAAATGTTCAGTTAAGAAACATAAACTAGCCAGGTGTGGCACATGCCTTTAATGCCAGCACTCAGGAGGCAGAGTCAGGCGGATCTCTGTGAGTTCAAGGCCAGCCTGGTCTACATAGTGAGTTCTAGGACAGCTGGGGCTACAGGGAGACCCTGTCTCAAAAAAACCAAAAAAAAAAAAAAAAAGAAACATAAACTATTTCACGAAAACTAAGTGAATTAAATTTCAAGTACTTCAAATGCTATAGTCCTTCAGCCAGTGCTAGTATAGTTGCTTTGCAAATTGTTGTTCCTGAGGAGACATGAACAAATATCTACTCACCTTAGATAGGGACCGTTGACAGACCAAAGTAAGTATACCACCAAAAACCAACTTGGTGAACCAGTGAGTTTTATTGGGTTACTCACACAGGTATGGGTGAGGGGTTACTGACAGGAGCAGGAATAACTCAAAGAAAGCTGTATCACCAAAAGCTCATGGAAGCTGGAAACCTGGATCTCACTGTACACCCTGCGGGCAGGTTGACAGGTTGGAGAGTGTCTTTTACCCGCAGCTTAATTGGTTTGAGCATCTTCCAGGCACTTGGCTGGTCTCTGCTTCTTACTGGTGGTTTGTCTCTGTCTCTCCCAGGCACTTGGCTGGTCTCTGTTTCTTTCTGGTAGTTTGTCTCTGTCTCTCCCAGGCAGCTTGGCTGGTCTCTGCTTTTTCCAGGTGACTCAGCTGGTTTGAGCCTCTTCTAGACAGCTCAGCTTGTCTGAGAGTCTTTTGGGTAGCTTGACTGGTCTGAGATTGTCTCTCCACAGTCCTTACTACTGATGTCCACTTGGGAGAGAGGGGCCTGAGGTATCCGGTCAGTTTCAGAGACTTCTTAAAGCCTTTGAGTTATTTACTTCCTGAGTTTAAGGAGCTTCCCTGCAGCATGGAATGTTTCATTTCCCCTTAGAATACCCTGTGTCTTAATTGAGAAAGATGAATATTGGGACTGGAGAGATGACTCAGTGCTGCATAAGCGTGAAGACCTGAGTTGGGATCTTCAGCTACCATGTAAAAGCCAAGTGCTGTGGTGTGTGTCTGTAACACCAGTGCTGGTGGGAAGGAGCTGTATCAGTAAGCTGCAGGTTCTTTGGGATAGACCCTGTCTCCAAACATAAGGTGAAGAGAAATAGAGGAAGACATCCAATCCTGATCTCTGGCCTCTACACATATGAACACACACCTGCACATGTGCACACACACATGAACACTAATATGAACAAAGAGATGAATCATATAAAACAGTATTATGAAACAATGAGTGAAAAGGATCACCACTTAGCATATTATTAGTGATTAAATTTTATTAATATTTGAGCAAATAATATTATGAAACTCTAGTGAGCTGTTTTTGTTTCCTACTATTGGTAAAATTGGTTCTAGGGAGTGATGGATTATTATATTAGTTAATGTTATTGCATAATGAATTATCCTAAAACCAAGTGGCATAAAGCAACAATAAACACTTATTGACTTCTTAGTTTCTTTGGGAATGGCTAAACTTAGTACTCTTGGCAAGGGCTGTATCAACCATGGCTTGAGGCAGTTGGAGGATCTGTTTTCTAGGGGGCTCACTCACATGACTGGAAGGCTAATGTTGGTTTTTGGTGATTCCTCCTCAAGTGGGGTCTTTATAGTCTGCTTGAATCCCTCATGACATACTGGCCGACTTCCCTCAGGGTGAGTGGTCCAAAAGAAGGCGAGATGCAAGCGATGGCGCCCTGTATGATGTAGCTGCTGCTATACACCACTGCTTATGACAGTCTCCTCATTATAAGAGAGTCTTTATGCCCAGCTCAGTTTCAGGGAAAGGAAAATTAGGCTCTGCCCTTTGAAGAACTTTTAAGAATTTGAGGACACTTGAAGAGCACTATGGCTCATTTCCTTGAAAGCTGTGTATGGATATGGTACCCACAGACTGTTTACAAGTACACTCCTGAGAACTTCTTGCCTGGAGAGTTTAAGCAAATAAGGGCAGACTCGTGTGTGTGTGTGTGTGTGTGTGTGTGTGTGTGTGTGTGTGTACATTTTGCTGGAGATTGACCCTAGATCCTTAAGCATGCTAAGCAAGCTCCCCCCGAGCCCCATCCCTAGCCTTTTCTTATATTTCTCACAATCATAATTTAACTGTAGATTTTGTTCTTGAAGGTCGGGATCCTGTTTTAGGGAATACTTTATTTCCTTTATTCCTAGAGCAATTTAAAGACTATGGGTCTAGTAGATGCCTATTGAATAGTTGATGAATGAGTAAGTGAATTAAAAGGCCTGTTGTTGCTGTGTTTGCCACCAGATGGTGTTAGAATAACTTTTTACATAATCTTTTTGGGATTAGATCAGGTCAATTAAGGATTATAACAAGAGTTTTAGAGTTGTAAATTTATTTGCATAGCAAAAATGAATCTGAGGAAGATTAATAAGTTCTTTTTAATCTGTTTTATAGTGTTTTTCTGTTCTTTGTCACTGAGCATCAATACTTTTTTTTTTTTTCAGAGACAGGGTCTCCCTGTAGCTCCAGCTGGCCTGAACTTGCTATGTAGACCAGACTGGCTTTGATCTCACACAGATCTGCCTGCCTCCACATTCTGAGTGCTAGGATTAAAGATCTGTGCCACCATACCCAGCCAATACTTTTTTTAATTCAAAAAAATTTTTTATTTTATGTGTTATGAGTGTTTTGCCTGCATGTATGCAAGTGCACTCACATGGTACACTACCCACGGAGGCCAGAAGAGGATGTTGGGTCCCTAGAGCTAGAGAGATGGACAGTTATTAGCTGCCATGTGGGTGCTGGGAACCAAACCCAGGTCCTAAGCAAGAAGGGCCCGTGCTTTTAATCACTGAGCCATCTCTCTAGTTCCCATTGTGATCTTTTCCATGCTGTATCAATGTGCTAGCTTCGCAGTCTAAATGCTCCTTTTAAAAATATGTAGTATTGCTGCTTCCCTGGGCCTGCGCTACCCACAGGCCTCTCTCCGACTGGCAGGCCTCTCTCTCCGGGTAGGTCGGTAGGGCCCTCCGCGCCTTGACTCCCCCCAGCCTCGTTCACCCTCCCATCTCACCCGCTGGTCTCTCCTCCTTGCCTGGGTCCTGTCCCATTCCTTGTCTTGGTGCCCCAGACACCTGGGGTGCACCCAGACTGACTCGGTTCCTTCTCCGGTCCCCAGGGGCACTCTGGGCCTAGCCCCAACCTCACTTCCCTCTGCCTCCCTGGGTCTGCACAACCCGCTAGCCTCTTTCCTGGATGCCAGGGCTGACCTTTTCTCTTCCTGGTCCTTTGCATCCAGACCAACCCAGCTCCTCAGTGCAGTGCCCAGGGGGCCTTGGGGCCACCTCCTGCCCCCATCTTCCTTTGCATCTCTGGGTAACACGGCCACCAGCTGCCCTAGACCAGCATCTTTCCTGGCCCGGCTCCCAGGCCAGTCCAACCCCCAAATTCCTGAGGCCAAAATCTATCCTGGAGGGATCCAGACCTTAGGAGAAAGCCTGAGAGCATTTGATCCTCATCTGACTTGGGCCTGTGGGAACTCCTAAAGACAAAAGCAATCTGACCAGAACCAGAAGCTTAGACAAACCAGGTTTTCATGCCCAAAAAGTAAACCACAAATACACATAAAGTTTATAAAAAGTAGCAGACCTAAACTTGAAGGCTTCAGGTCACACAAGAATCAGAAACTACAAAAGAAATTCACATGTCAAAATCACAGAGAAAAAATAACATGAGAAACCAAAATAACATATCCCCACCAAATACCAATAGTCCTCTAGAGGAGTACAATGAGAACCCCCTAGAGATAATGCAGGACATGGAACTCAAAAGAACAATTATAAACATGATAAAAGAATTCAGTTAATTTAAAGAACACAAAGAAACCAAAGAACTTAAGGAAGATAGGGATAAACTTCTGAATGAATTCAGAAAAGAGAATTATTGAAGACTACTTAGGCTGAAACGTAGAAGGAAGTGAAACACTCAGTAAGCCAATTAGAAACAACAGGAGAAAGCCTCACCAATAGGATGAACGAAATGGAAAACAGAGTATCAAGACTGGAAGATAAAGTGGGCGAACTAGACTACTCAAGCAAAGATTATGAAAAATTTAGCAAGAGCAATAAAAGCAGGAAATTAAAGGAATAATAATTGGAAAAGAAGAGATCAAATTATCCTTTTTTGCAGATGATATGATATTATACCTAAGAGATGCCAAAAATTCCACCAGAAAACTCCTAAAAATGATTAACACTTTCAGTAAAGTGGCAGGTTACTGATTTTTAAAGAAGCATATAGAACACCAAACAGACGGGATCAGAAAAGAAATTCTCCAGAGCACATCATAGTAAAAACACTACATACACAAAACAAAGAGAAAATTCTGAAAGCTGCAAAAGAGAAACAACAAATTGCACATAAAGGAAAACCCATTAGGATCACAGCTGACTTTTCAATGCAAACTA
>NW_008355157.1:3519745-3521488 GCF_000622305.1 Nannospalax galili
GAACACATGGAGATTAAACAACACACTCCTGAATGATGAATGGGTCAAAAGAGAAATTAAGAAAGAAATAAAAGTATTCCTGAAATTAAATGAAAAGGACAATACAACACGACAAAACCTCTGGGACATGCTGAAAGAGGTCCTTAGAGGGAAGTTTATAGCTCTAAGTGCCTACATCAAAAAATCAGGAAGAACAAATAAACGACTTAACGTTGCTACTCAATGCACTTGAAAAGCAACAGCAAACGAAACCCAAACCCAGCAGACAAGAAGAAATAACAAAAATCAGGGCAGAAATTAATGAAATCGAAACAAAGAAAACAATACAAAGAATCAACAAACCCAAGAGCTGGTTCTTTGAAAAGATAAACAAGATTGACAGACCACTAGCCCAGTTAACCAAAAGAAAGGAAGAGCACCTCTAAATCAACAAAATCACAGATGAAAGGAGAAACATCACAGCAGACACCAGAAAGATACAGAACATTATAGTGCTTGAAACTCTTGCAAGAGCAATAAAACAAGAGCAGGAAATTAAAGGAGTTACAATTGGAAAAGAAGAGGCCAACTTAACCCTTTTTGCAGATGATATATTATATCTAAGAGATGCCAAAAATTCCACCAGAAAATTCACAGAAATTATTAACACGTTCAGTAAAGTGGCAGGTTACAAAATTAACCTACAAAAATCTGTAGCCTTTCTATATACCAATAACAAGCAATCAAGCCAGATGGTTCCACAAGATGGAGAAGTCTCTCAAGTGTGGTAGAAAAGGTCAGGGCAGGGTCAGGGCAGAAAAACATGTTTTTTACAGTGCCACCTGGTTAGCCTTTAACTGGGTCAATTGTTGATGCCTGCAAACAGCCTGTTTCACAGACAATGGTTGCTGTTTTCTGGGGTGGGGGCCTATGGCTCCCCACATCAAATAAACAAAATCAGAGATGAAAGGGGAAACATCAAAACAGACACCAGAAAGACACAGACCATTATAAGGGAATACAAATCTATACACTACTAAATTTGAAACCTAACAGAAATGGACAGATATCTAAAGGCATGGGAACCACCAAAACTAAACCAAGAAGAGATTAACAGCTTCAACAGACCCATAACATGAAAAGAAATTGAAGCAGTAATAGAAAACCTCCTGACTTAAAAAAGCCCAGGACCTGATGGATTTACAGCAGAATTCTATCAGACATTTAAAGAAGATCTACATCCAATACTACTTAATTTATTCAAAAAGATAGAAATGGATGGAGAACTTCCAAATTCCTTCTATGAAGCCAGCATCACTCTAATACCAAAGCCAGGTAAAGATACAACCAAAAAAGAAAACTATAGACCCATATCCTTAATGAACATAGATGCAAAAATTCTCAACAAGATACTTGCAAACCACATACAGACACATATCAAAAAGATCATCCACCATGATCAAGTCAGCTTTTTCCCAGAGATGCAGGGATGGTTCAATATACATAAGTCAATAAACATCAAAAATCATATAAATGGACTCAAAGACAAGAACCACATGGTCATCTCAAAAGATGCATAGAAGACCTTTGACAAAATTCAACATGCATTTATGTTCAAAATCCTAGAGAGAATTGAACTGGAGGGAACATACCTCAACATAAGTAAAGCCATATATAACAAACGCAGAGCCAACATCATTCTAAATGGAGAAAAACTGGAACCATTCCCATTGAAATCAGGAACCAGACAAGGCTGCCCACTAT
>NW_008355157.1:3523934-3524874 GCF_000622305.1 Nannospalax galili
CAGTGTCAAGTCTACAAAAAGGAATCATTTCCTCCATGCTTCCAAGCGAAGCCAACCATGGTTGAGCAGGACCTTTTACTTATCTTCACATAGGTGGAACTGGTATAAGAAACGAGCCAGGGGCTCTCTGGCCTTAAGAGTAAAAATAAATTGGTTTATCTGGGCTAAGTGTGTGGCGTTACACGTCCTTGAACCAGTGTCAAGTCTACAAAAAGGAATCATTTCCTCCATGCTTCCAAGCGAAGCCAACCATGGTTGAGCAGGACCTTTTACTTATCTTCACATAGGTGGAACTGGTATAAGAAACGAGCCAGGGGCTCTCTGGCCTTAAGAGTAAAAATAAATTGGTTTATCTGGGCTAAGTGTGTGGCGTTAAACGTCCAGAAAGAAAGTATAACCAAAGATTAAGGGGGTCAATATAATTTCCTAAGAGTCCATATGCATAGCTAAAGGCTACACAACAAGCAACAATGCCAGATAAGAGATACCTTCTTTTGAGCCAGATAGTAACCCAGCATAGAACTGGGAAAATGAACAGCAGACCCTAATCTTATCTTAAGGAGTATTGACAACTGATTGCTGCTAGAAGAGGAACAGCTGACCCTCCTAAAACAAAGACCTCTAGATAGGCTGACTATATTCACCAGAAGGGCAAGTATTGGGGAATGCCTGGGGGTGCCGACAACACAACAGACAGTAGCAGGGATATCAGAGTATAAGGGCCCTAGTTGGGGGAGGGAGGTTATGGGAGGGTGCCATCTGTGAAGTGGGTATATAGTCTTATAAGATGGTTTGGGATGTTCCCTGTGATATATACACACACACACACAAAAAAAAAAAATTTTAAAAAATGAATATATTTGAGGCGGGAGCATGAGAATTTATGTCATGTTAATTAGTAGAGGGGATAAACATTACTATTGAAATCTACTGGATGACT
>NW_008355157.1:3524953-3541972 GCF_000622305.1 Nannospalax galili
CTTACAGGGCTTATACTGAGTTCAATAATATATAACTATATTACTTCAACTGTGAATCTAGAAACTTGCACCCACTTGTGAAAGAGATATACTCTTGCTCTGGAATGTGTTACTGAACAAGTTAAATCTGTAGTGCAATGCTTCTTCTAATCATGTAGTTATTAAAAATTTAAAAAAAATGTAGTATTTTCATTCAGTTTAAAATGTATTTTAAGGTTTTTATTATGATTGCCTATTTGACTAATGAGTTTATCTGGAATTTTTAAAAATCTAAATTAATGAAATTATTAAAAAATTTTAGATACTTTTTTTGTTACACCTTGCTTAATGAATCATCTAAAGCTTAATGACTAAAATAGTATTTATTTTCTCACACAGATTTGATGAGTCAGGAATTTGAGAGCAGTGTAGTTCTGATCTGTCATGAAATTATAATCAGGATACTGGTTGGAGCTGAAGTTGTATGAAAAGTTGACTGGGTTGAAGGGAAGCTGCTTCCAAGATGGCACACTTACATGGCTGTGGAGTTGGTCCTTGATGTTGGCAGTACTTTGCCATATGACCCTTTCTCAGGGCTCATCAAGTGTCTTCATGATTCACAGCTGACTCCTCATGGTATATGATCCAGGGGAACAAGGTAGAAAGGGCAGTGTTTCTTATATCCCAGTCTTAGAAGTCACACACCGTTATTTCTTCTGTATTCTAGTAGACAAACTTGATGGGCTGTGGGAGGGGACTACAAAAGAGGCATGAATGCCAAAGGGGAGGCTCACTGGGTCCATCTTAGAGGCTGGCTGTCAACTAATAAACATATATATGCAAAATCCTTTATTTATTAAGGCATCGGATCTCCATTCCCAAAGACATTTTATCAGGCAGAATTTTTGTGGCCTCTCGATGCATTCTCATCCGTGGTACCTGTGACTATGATAAGATATCATTCCCATGATAAAGGTATATTATGTTGCACAGAGAACCCAAGGTAGAGAAGGTACTAAGTCTAATCGCATGAATCCTCAGTAGCATTGAGCATTTTCTCACAGACACGCAGAAGATGGATTCAAAGCATGGGGAGGACTTGAGATGGTGGTGTTGGTTTGGAGATGAAGTGGGTCACGCGAGGAGGAATACACGTGGTCTTCCAGAACAATTAGGCTATTCCAAGCTCTCAGATGATAGAAAGAGGGAGACCTTGGGGCTGGAGAGATGGCTCGGCAGTTAAGAGCACTGATTGCTCTTGCAGAGGACCCGGGTTTGATTCCCAGCACCCACATGGTGGCTACGAACTGTTCTTAACTCCAGTTCCAGGGGAATCCAATGCCCTCTTCTGACCTCTGTGGCATTGCATGACTCTGGTGCACTCACATACATGTAGGCAATACACTCATACACATAAAATAAAAATACTAAATAAACTAGCTCCAGGAGAATCCAACGGCCTCTTCTGACCTCCATGGCATTGCACTCACATACATGTTGGCAATACACTCATACACATAAAATAAAAATACTAAATAAAATATATTTAAAAAATAAAAAAAGAGAGGGAGACCTCAAATCTATAACAGCCCATCACAGATTTTGCCAATAGCCCAACTGCTCTTGGGAGTTGACATTTAGCTCTTTTGGATGAGAGCCCAGTGCAGCTCATACCTTGATTTTAGCCCTATGAGATCCTGAACGGTCTGAACTCTTACCTACAGAGTTTTGAGATAACAAATGGGTATTCTTTCAAGCTACTAAACTTGTAGGTAATTTGTTACAGCAGTAGAGAATACAGGTATCAATGGAGATATCTAATTACATTGCATGATCTTTTACATGTTTCTCATTCTAAGGTTTGGAAATGATTGAGTGGGTAAACATAAATCTGGAAACATGCTGTTGTCATTTTTATAGTTACTCTTTCCTAACTTTAGCTTCAAGATTCCAAATATTAATCATTGATTTTGATTTACATGAATTCACTGAATCTGGGTATAATTACATAATCAGTTAACGGCACCAAGAAGGGAAGTAAACCCGAAAGCTTAGCTTGTGTCACGTCAGAAGCAGAGGGGAGCCTCAGATACCAATCCTGCTGAACTGCTGAAGGGAGTGAGCCAAGGACTTTGTCCCATTGCCTGAGAAACCAGATTCCTTACTCATGGAATATGTGAGGAGATAATTTTGAACCTCTTATAATTGATGATGAATAGCAAAGCTAAGTTTGAGCTTTAACTTTAGAAATTTGTATTACATCAGTGTTTATCATTTTTTCATTATCACTCACTAAGGAGACTTTTAAATGGTCCCCTCCCATCTATCCTTACTGCCTATGGAAAATTTAATACTATAGACAAATTGCACGTTTGTTTCTGTGCTGTATGTCTATCTACGCTTCATATATAAAAGAATAAGTCTCTGCCTTCTCCAAAACCAAGTTTCACCTTTAGGGTCAATATTACCCTGCTGAAAATACACAAGAGAGATGCCACTGTGACCAGGTAAAATTAGGTTTGTATTTAAAGGTGTCAAGGGCCATCAAGATGGCTCAGGGTTTAAAGGTGCCAAGCCTGATGACCTGAGTTTGACTCTCAGGACCCACATTGTGGAGGAGAGAACCAACTCCTACACACTGTTCTCTGACCTCCACTTGCACACTGTGACATACGTTATCCCCACTCCCAATACATAAATAAGTATAAAAAACTTAAAAAAAATAAAAAAGTTATTTTCATTTTGTAATCTAGAGAGTACAGTCTAGAGAAATGGCCCAAGCGCCTATCAGCATAGAGAAATGTCACACCTGTGTATCTCAGTTCACCAGCACCTCTAGAAGAGCAAACCTGTGAAGTGTGGTAAAGTAGTTATAGTTTTGTCTTTCCTGGATGATTTGTAAGTCTTGTTCACAATTTAAGGAGATCAGGTTCCTCCTTTAGTGGGGCAGTTTCGATTTGGGACTGATTCTTCTGTTCCCAAAAGGTACAAGTGGGAAGTCAGAGTCCATTTTTTTTTTTAGCACATTAATTTTTTCCTTGGAAAAAAATCATATTACAGTTCTTCTTTGTTCTCAGTGGTAAGATTAGCTGTGGTCTACATGATCACAGAAGATAATAAGGCAGGGCTTGTAAGCTCAGATACTTAGAAGGGCAAGTAATAGTGCGGTGTAAGACATAAATGCTTCCTCTGACTATTTTGGTTGCTGACAACTGCCCCAAATACTTTTTCTTGCTTATGGCCCTGCAGGTCTGAGAAGGTGGGTTTTGTCTTGTTCAGCTAAAGTCAGGCCCATTTGTAGCTATGGCAGTGGGAAGAATAGGGAGAAATTTCAGATCAGCGTCCCTTGAGTATAATATATACTTTGTTTCTCCTGCCCAGTAGTTTGAAAGGAAAGATTACAGGCTTCAGAGAACACCACATTGGAGCATATAGGGCTGATTGGATTATCCTTCCCACTTCTTCATTTATTCCATAACATGAATATACTCCCTCCAATGGTTTCTTAGGATCTTTCATATGGCATGTGTTCAGTAAATGACACTTTGATTTTTACTGTGCAATGTGGAATATTTGTTATTTCCATGTCCTGCTTTTTCCTATGTTCCTCTCCCTTCTCTTTTCCTTTCAAATTTACTTAAAAAGAAAAAAAAAGAAGAAAGTAGCCATCAGTCTGAAGTAAGAGGGGCTGGTGGAGGAGTCCAAGTCCAATATATCAAGTCTTCCAATTTGTTAAGATCAAGTCTTTCACAAGGCACAGTATAATGTAGCCTTTCTGAAATTCTTTCCTTTATTTTATTTTATTTTATTTTATTTTATTTTATTTTATTTTATTTTAAGGTCTCTGTATTAAGGATTTAGAGAGGTTTTGTTTGTTTGCTTGCTTGGTTTTTTTTTGAGATAAAGTCTCCTTATAACCCTAGCTGGCCTGGAACTTCCTGGGTAGAACAGGATGGCCTCAATTTCAGAGATCCACCTGCCTCTGCCTCCAGAGTGCTGGGATTAAAGGTGTGTACCACTATGGCTGGCTAGAGAGATATTTTAACAATGAATTCTGTAGGTCTAAAGATCTAGTCATTTTGAATGTGTGGAGAGCACACTTGGTAAGATTTGAGGTCATGACAGGTCCAGGTTTCATATTCTCCTCAGTCATGCAGTTGGACGTAGGGTTAAAGCAAGTATGCTTCATTTTTCTCTTTAGTGTTATTAGATTTTCCTTACTTGGGAACAATAATTTTTCCTTTTCAAGCCAGTCATTGATTTTTGCCTTTTTTGCTAATATTTGAATGGTCTCCACTATGGATTTTTCTTCAATTCTTTTGTATGTCTCATGCAGAGGTATTAAGATGTCAGCTCTAACTGTATGCAGCTGACTGTATCTTACTGGTATTTTCTGTGTGCAAATGTTATATTCACTCAGAGTTTCCAAGATGCAAATAACTTAGACTGTTCTGGTTTGGCAGGTTTTCTCTTTTTAACCACCATTGGCACTGAAGCTGGCAACTGAACACAACTTGAAATTTTGTGGTTTGAATGCTAGAATTCATGGCTAAACTGACTGAAGCCAAAAATTATTAATGTTGAAATATTTCACCCATTAATTAAACCTGAAAAAATAATGAAATTTAACTCCTGGAAGCCCGAAAACTTGTATATGGGTATATGTTGTGTGTGTGTGTGTGTGTGTGTGTGTGTGTGTGTGTGTGTGTGTCTAGCAAGAAGGAAAAGACATGAAAAGGATCTAGATAATTAGAAATAGTTATTGTATTTTAATTCAAACTAAAAAAAAATGCAGAAGAAATCCATTATTTCTTAATGTTGTTCACATGATGTGGTGCTTCCCCAGAGTGTACTGAGCCAGTGTGGGAGAACAAGCAGGCAGAGAAAAGGCCGTTTTACTTGCTTAACTTTTCAGCTGTTTAGACATAGTTTAAAAAGATGAGCTGGGCATGGTGGCACACGCCGTTAATCCCAGCACTAGGGAGGCAGAGGCAGGTGGACCTCTGTGATTTCAAGGCCAGCCTGGTCTACATAGTGAGTTCCAGGACAGCTGGAGCTACAGGGAGACCCTGTCTCAAAAAGAACCCCCCCCCCAAAAGAAAGATGGAACAGTAAATTAATACCTTACTATTTCAGGGTACTTGATTAATAGTTTTCTGAATATTTTTATATCTATCATTCAAATTACAATCCTGTCTTGTTTTATACATTCCACCAAATCACAAAGCATTTAGCAGTTTTCAACTCATCAAATTAGAGACTATATCTAAAATCTGGCACATTGACAGCCTTTGTAGAAAGACCAGCTAGTCCTCTATATCTCTGTTAGTTTGTATATACAGAGTAAGCATTTCTTCATTTTCAAAATTCACTTGCAAATTTTACTGACTTAAGCTTCTCTTGCTGTGATATACAGTGATTAATTTGATCTGTGTTGTCTTTGGTAATGATAAAAGGTCTGTGAAGTTTCAGTGATTAAAGCAGATTGCTCAAGGGCTGGAGAAATGGCTCAGTGGTTAAGATTTCCGAGTCCACGTCCCAGCATCTACATTAGGTGACTCAAAATTGCCTGTAACTCCAGCTTCAGGGGGATTTGATGCTTCTGGTCTCTGTGGGCACCTGCATTTGTGTGTGCACATGTACACACACACACACACACACACACACACACATACACACACACAGAGATACACTATTAAAAAATAAAAAAATTTAAAAACAACAAAATTATTCAGTGCAAAAGAATGCTATATATTTAAAGTATATTCAAAGAAAAGATTTTTTTTTTTTTGGTCTTTTTGAGACAGGGTCTCCCCGTAGCCCCAGCTGGCCTGGAACTCACTATGTAAACCAGGCTGGCCTCGAACTCAAGAGATCCACCTGCCCCTGCCTCCCGAGTGCTGGGATTAAAGGCACATGCCAACACACCTGGCTCTCAAAAGATTTTTAAAAAGGGCTATTAAGATGGCTCAGAGGGTCGAGGTCCTTGCCATGTAAGCCTAAACCTGAGTTCAATCATGGGTCCCATGATGGAAAGAGATAACTTACTCCATGGGGGCTGAAGAGATGGCTCAGCAATTAAGAACACTGGTTGTTCTTGCAGAAGACCCGGGTTCGAATCCCAGCACCCACAGGGCAGCAAACAACTGTCTGTAACTCCAGTCCCAGGGGATCCAACAGCCTCTTCTGACCTCCACAGGCATTGCACAACATGGGTGCACTTACCTACATGCAGGCAATACATGCATACACATAAAATAAAAATAATAAAAGTAAAAAAAGAGAGATAATTTACTCCTAAAAGTTATCCTCTCACCTGTACATGTGTACTGTGGCAAGCCTGTGCCCCTCCATACTATTTATACACACGCCATTGATACCCAAAATCCCCCTACTCATGCACACAGTAATAATCATAGTGATAATGATATTTTAAAGTATAAATATTTCTAGTATGGCTCAGATGATCATGTTAGCTAAATTCTGTTTCTAAAATGAAATACAAGGACTGGAGAGATGGCTCAGTGGTTAAGAGCACTTGCTGCTCTTGCAGAGGATCAGAGTTAGGCTTCTTGCACTCTTGTGAGGTGGCTCACAACCACCTATAACTCCAGCTCCAGTGGTGCCCTTTTCTGGCCTCCAAGGGTACCTACCCATAATACACATAAGTGAAAATAAAACATAAGCATTAAAAGATGAAATACATGAGCATCTACTTTCTGTGTATGTGCCATTGAGGTAAGCATGGTATTAGGGAAGGTATTCTCAAACATAAAAGATGTCCTCAATATCTGCTGTCTTTTTTTCTTTTTGTAGTGCTGAGGATGGAACCCAGAACTTCACTCATGCTAGAGAAGCATTCTGCTACTGAGCTCCATCCACAGCCATCCTTTTTTAACTGTTTGTTTTGAGATAGGATCTCACTAAATTGTCTAAGCTGGTCTTGAACTCACTATCCCAGATACACCTTGAATGTAGTCTTCCTGCCTCAGCCTCCCAAGTAGCTGGGATTATAGGTCTGTATCACCAGGCTTGCTAAGACGTCTTGAGTATAAAACAGTGTATTTGAGGGAATTTTCTGGGGGTTGTAATAATATTTTGATTTGATAGGAATTTAGACTGCCTATGTGGGGTTGGAAGTATAACAGCATTAGAATACTTGCCTGGCACAACACTGTGAGTTAATCCACAGTACCACAGAACAAATAATTCATAGAGTGCATATGCATATGTGTTTACTGATATTCATCAAATGATAGACAGGATTTGCATATTTCATTGTGGAAAATTTATCCTCAAAGGTAAAATGCCATACATATTAAACTCTGGTGAATGATGGTATGTATGCTGAACTGTTAGGAGAAAGCATATTGATGACTTTGACTTACTTTAAAGTGCATAAGAAAACAACCTAAGATGTATTGGTGAATGGATAGAGAGAATAGCTATTCTCCATCCATTCTGGACAGACAAAATAGCATAGGACAGTATAGTTTAGGAAATATAGTAAAAATGGTAATTACAGGGTGGGTATATGGATGTTTCTCATGAAAAGTAGCTGTTCTATTGCATTTATTCATAGGCAATTCACTGTTTGAAATTGATGTCAGATGGGCAAAAAAGGACTTCAGGATGGTATCAGTTTTGTTAATTTTCATAAAACCTATTTTAATCTGTTGTTATATCACTTTGCTATCACAAAATATGGAAGGTTGGATACTTTTATATGGTAAAGACATTTATTTGGCCCCCAGAATTCTGATGGCTAGAAGGTCCAAACAACATAGCACTGGCCTATTGGTAAAGCCCACCTGGCTGTGTCACAATATGACAGAGAAATAGGAAGTAAAATGCTTAGTGCAGAATGGGCCTAGGAACTAACTCATTCCATGAGAGCAGTATTAACCCTTCCAAGGAAATGTTCCCATGGCCTGGTTACCTTCTGCTAGGCCTCACCTGCTTCACCACTCACTCAATACCACTGCACTGGGGTCAAGCTCCAAGCACGTGAACTTTAGGAAGGCCACTCAGGTCCGTAAAACATAGAATCACAGTTGTTCCCTAATGAAATGAGGAGCAATCATGAAAATCAGTTGAATTACAAAGGCTCCCCACGTTTTCTTCCGGCAAAGATTATGAAAGAGTTGTTGAACTTATAGATGGGTGGAAGTTTTTTTTTTTTTTAATGAAAAGATAAGCTATGTCATATCTATTGACCCCCTTTGAATGACAAGTGGCTATGTAATATCTACATAGATTAAGAACCCCATCAATTGCTATTCATTAGTATTTTCACAATGATATTTGTCAATGCCAGTGTGTATATTGAATGAATAAATCTTCTAGCCTTTCTCAGTTACAGCTTCTCATCTGACTAACAAAGCACAGAGGATGATTTGAGTGACTATGTTCTCATTTCTCACAAGGGTGTTACATAACTATTTCTAATTCAGATGCATAGGGGAAAAATTAATTCATTACATACCATGGATGTCTTAGGGCAGTAGGACTTAATTCCAGGAAATCCAGGTTATGTAGACTGTTTTACAGTAAATTCTGAAAGGATTTGCTTGGACTGACTTAGTGTTTATACAAATTATATATATATGTATATAAAATATACTTCTTTTTAGATTACAGGCCCACCAGGTTGTGGAAAAACTCAGTTTTGTATAATGATGAGTGTTTTAGCTACATTACCTGTCAACATGGGAGGATTAGAAGGAGCTGTTGTGTACATTGACACAGAGTCTGCATTTACTGCAAAAAGGTAAGATATTTTATCATTTCCATTATAATTGCTTTACTTTTATAACTCACATGCAGTGTGGAACATTTATAAGTAACAACATTTGCCTTTTATTTTTAAGAACAAAGGACGCTAAACACTATTTTTACTTATTTTTATATGTTTTTAGTTGCGTTTTTGTACATTTCATATAATAGATCTTAATCGAATTTAGACTCCCCTCCCCCATCTGTGCCCTCCCATAGCCCCCCCCACACTGGTTTTCATGCATTCTTTCGTATATGTTAAGTCCTACCTAGTTACACGTTTATACCCAGATGTCCCTCAGTGCAAGTTCATCCACTGGAGTCTAGTCAGCCTATTTAGAGTCACTCCCTTAAAAAAGAAGATCTGGTCTTCCTCACCCAGCAGTGATAAGTTGCAGATAATTCCTTGGCTAGGGTTTGGGGCCTGCTGCCCATTTCCTCAGTTCTATGCTAGATTTTTGCCTGTTTGAGTCTTGCTCATATGAACTTGTAACAGTGATGACAGCATGCACAATACACATCCTGACTCAACGCAGACATTATTTTTAAAAGGATTTTCTTTGAAATTCACATAGGAAGCAAATTTTCTTTCTTTTTCTTTTTTCTACCCCTTTCTTTTTTAAAAAAAATTATTTATAGGGAAAAGTTAATTCATTACATACCATTTTATGTATATGAGTGTATTGCCTGCATGTATGTAAGTACACCTATATCATGCACTGCCCATGAAGGTCAGAAAAGGGCATCAGATCTCTTGGAACTGGAGTTATAGACATATTAGTAGCCATATGTGTGCTTGGATTCAAACCTAGGTTCTCTACAAGATCAGCCAGTGTCCTTAACTGCTAAGCATATCTCTCCAGCTCCATCTACTCCTTTCTTATTATTGTAAGTGGAGTTCATTAAAAAAAATATTTTTTATTTATTATTTTTATTATATGTGTAGGAGTGTATTGCCTGCATGTACGTGAGTGCACCTTTGTTGTGCAGTGCCGCAGAGGTCAGAAGAGGGCTTCGGATTCCCCTGGAACTGGAGTTAAGAATGGTTTGTAGCCTCCATGTGGGTGCTGGGAATTGAACCCGGGTCCTCTGCAAGAGCAGTCAGTGCTCTTAACCACTGAGTCATCTCTCCAGCCCCAGTGGAGTTCATTTTTAAGCTGTGTTTTGCAGATGGTTGGGAAGAAACAAGGTGAAGAAACAGGGAAGAATCTTAAGTAGTAAATGGGGAAGAGAAGAGACTAATAAGAGAAAAAATATAATCTGCTTTGTAAGTAATTTCTAACAGGAAGCATTAGTGCATGGACAGTTATCTGCTGAGAAGCTTATGTATCTCAAGATTGGGTCAATTACCATCTTAGTCAACTATAGATACAGTTCTTGGATTCTTTGCCATTGTGTCACTATGACCATTTCTCTTCCTTATTTCTGTCTAAAGAGTAATATTTAGTTCAAAATGGACCTGATTACATGTGGTGGTTAGATAGGAATGTCACCTTGACAGGACCTAGAATCACCTAGGAGATAAGGGCCCAGGCTTCCCATGAGGGATTATTTAGATGAGGCTAGCCTCTGGGCATTCCTTTAAGGGATCATTTGATTGGGTTAATTGAGGCAAGAAGCTCACCTTAAAGAAGGGTGGCACCACTGGGTCCTGGACGGTGTGAAAAGGAGAAAGCCACCTGTGAAGGAGCACTCATCAGTTTCCTCTGCCTGACTGTGCATGGAGTGTGACCAGCTGCAACAAGCTCCTGCTTCTGGTTTTCCCCACCATGATGAACTGTACCTTGAATGTGAG
This sequence comes from Nannospalax galili, assembly GCF_000622305.1. Taxonomy (NCBI): domain Eukaryota; kingdom Metazoa; phylum Chordata; class Mammalia; order Rodentia; family Spalacidae; genus Nannospalax; species Nannospalax galili. Next base: position 3,535,503 of record NW_008355157.1, read on the forward strand.
CCATAAACCTTTTCTTCCTTAAGTTGCTTTTGTTCAGGGTATTTTATCACAGTAACAGGAAAACTAAGATATCAGGTAAATTTCAAATTTTAAGTTTCTTTAGCTTTCTAAACCTTGTAAGTTTTACAAGCTTCCTCCCCTACTCCAGGAAGAAATGTTTCAGTTTGGAGGAAATAATCACATGACCATACAGTAATAGGAGATGCTTCTGCATTCTCCATATTTGTGGAGATTTTTGGTTGTATATCTTTTCTTTGCATGTGGCCCTAATTATATTTTGGGTTTTCTTTTTTGAGACAGGATCTCACTTTGTAACCCTGGCTGGGCTGGAAGTCACTATGTAGACCAGGCTGGCCTGGAACTCAAGATATCTGTCTGCCTCTGCCTCCTGAGTGCTGGGATTAAAGGTGTGAGCTACCATGCCCAGCATATTTTGGATTTTTCACATTTACTTATTTCTCTATCTTTTTTTGCCTGTATGTATTGTTAGTACTTATATAAAGAGGCAGGTTGGAAAAGAGAGAGGTAAAATTTTAGTCTGTTTATATTACATAATTCATAAGGAACTTTGATGAAGGTTATTTGAAAATGAGGTGGAAATTTATATTTTTAGTTTTTTTATTGCATTCCTCATAGAACTGCAAAAGTGGGGTGATACTGCCTCCATGTGGAATGTATTTTGAGATATGGTAATGATGAGGTGGCTTTTTGGTATAGTTGCCTTCTGGAGTCTGTCATAGTGGGCCCTGCAATAGAGTCTGATCTTTACTGTCTGATCATGTTTTATTTGTGCTGTTACAGGTTTGCTTGACCCCTGTTAGAATCAGAGAAGGAAAGCCAATTAGCTGTACACACTTTCTTCTATAAGTAACTGAACACTCAAAGAACAGTGGATTGAACAAAATAGATTAATTTTTTTCACATATAAAGATCTGGTTCAGCTGTTCACTGATGACAGAGAGACCCAAGACTGGTTTATTTTTAGGCATCTGTACTCAGACTGTGCTCAAGTTAGTGTGAAGGAAAAGGGCCAGCTGTGCTTTTCATCCAAAAAGTATCCCCTTTACCCTACGTTTTAAAGACTTTCTCTTATCTGCAGACATTCTCTTCATCCACTGTAATCCTCCTTCAGGCTTCTCACTGGATCACTCTTTGTGGGAGAATGGGAAAGTGAGGGGAAATTGTCATAACCATAATGATGAGTTGTTTAGGGTTAGTCATACAAATAAAAGACTCATAGCAAAGAAGAAATGGAGGTGGGTGTTAGGTTGGTAAGTCTCAGTGTTCAACTCAGATGGTTTCTGTGCTTAGAGAAGAGTTAGATCAGGGAAATAAGAAACTCAAAAAGGAATTTGAAAGGGAATGCTGGGCAGACAGTTTTGGACTCCCTTCTTTTGAATGATTCAGAAAATGTCTGTTTTTGTTTTACTTGTTGGACATCTGCTTAAAACCCACATGTCGTGTACTTACATATGCCTTGAGAATATGGATCAGGAAATTAATCCACTGACCCATCTCCATATTTCATCCTGTGGAAATTTGACAATCATGAGAATTCCCATACACATGAGTTGAGTAAATGATGTATTATCTTTCTTGGAGATAATTAGAAAAAGACAGACTGGTCAGCAGCCATGGGCAATGCAGTCAACCTTACCTGAAGACTTTCCCTTGAGGGATTTTACTTAGCTATGGCTGGGATCCTGAGTTGTACCTCGGATAGAATTTCACCATGAGCCAGTATGAAGCAGAGTTGGGATTCATTACGTTAAGGCAAAGAGATAATACATCCTTCATATTAGAGAGAGAGAAAAAGAGACAGAGACAGAGACAGACCAACTTCTAAGTATCTTTTTTTTTTGAGACAGGGTCTCCCTATAGCCCCATTTGGCCTGGAACTCATGATGTAGACCAGGCTGGCTTTGAACTCACAGAGATCTACCTGCCTCTGCCTCCTGAGTGCTAGAATTAATGGTGTGCTCTACCACCCTGGCTCCTCTAAGTGTCACATATATATGCTTGTGAAATTACATTGCTCAAAAGATATAGCTAGGGGTCAAAGATTAAATTTAAAAACTAAGTCAAAGAAATGAGCTGACTTACTTATTTCTCTTATTTTAAAAGATTTTCTTTTATAAATGAAATTTTTGGGTAGTTTATGAGGTGTATTATTCAAGTTTAGGAATGAGAAATGAATGTTGATAAGCTTAAACTCAAAGGTCATACACTTTGGCCATAAGCATGTTTCTGTAGTGGTTTTCACATTCTTGTTTGAGAGTTCTTTCAGAAATAGAGTATTAGTTCATTACAGAAACTGATAAAATATTCTTTAATATTGAAAAGAAAGATGCAGGAATAGTATTTCTGTAGGCATTATATTGATATCTTTTTTGTTCAAGTTCTTGATTTCTCTGTCACTGAAAATTGTAAACCAGATCCCAGGGGTGAGGCACTTGTTTCCTGTCCTTTGTCACCTTAATCTTCTCTCTGTTTCTCTCTTGCCTCAGTTTCTTCTTATTTTTTAATCCTAAATGTTGATGATGGCTGAAGGCCTATTTCCCTCCCTCCCCCCCTCCTTCCTTCCTTATGTGTGTAGGCATGTACGCATGCAGTTGCATGTGTGTGTATGTAGGTTCATGTGCCCATGTGTATGTGTGTGCCTGTGGAGTCCAGAGGACAACCTAGGGTATCATAGCTCAGGTGTTACCTACCCGTCTCCCCGACCCTTTTAAAAAAATTATTGAGACACGATCTCTCACTGACCTAGAGTTCACCAAGAAGACTAGACTTTCTGTCCAGGGTGTCCCAGGGATCTGCCTGTTTCCTCCTCCCCATTGCCAAGACTGCAAGCTTGTGCTACCCCTTCTGGCTTTTTTATGTGGGTTCTGGGGATCAAATTCAGGTCTTCATGCTCATAAGGCAAGCACTTTACCAACTGAGCTATCACCCTAGCTCTTGTTTTTGTTCTTGTCTCCACCTTGCTATACAGCTAAGATTGGTCTCTCCTCCTACATCTTCCCCTGTAGTGGCTGTGCGAGCCACCACTCCTGGCTCTTCTTTTGTAGCTGATCAGTTCTGTTGTTGTAGTGCAAGAGCAGCTGTAATAGAGTGTAAACAGATGTTCAAAAAAGACTTTATTCACAAAGGGTAGTTTTCCAGTTTGAGTCTATAGTGCATAGTTTGACAATTTATATTTTACCTCCTTAGGTAAAGTTATAAGATTACTATTTTTGAGATCTTTAATAATGCTATATCTGTATATTTTTTTCTTTTACTGACCCCCTTTGTCCTAGTGATAGATCTTTTCCTTCTCCTTTCCATGCCTAGTAATTTTGAAATTCAATGTTAGACATTGTCATGTTGTTAGATGCTAGTTTTTAATGCACATCTTTAAAGTGTTACATTTTGTTTTAATGTATAGTTAAGATTATTTTGATTCCTTTAAAACTGTATTTCAAATTTTGTTGCAGGAAGTTGTAGGTTGTGTTTGTTTTGAGCCTGAAAGCCTTGGTACTGTGGTGAGACCCCTTTGAGATCTCTACCCAGGATATGTGAGATCTCTTTACTCCCGGTTGGCGTGGGAATAGGCACAGTTCCCATCCTTGTGTGAGCACCAGGAATCGTTGAATCTAGTGTTTTCCCTGGTCCCTCCCTGAGTAGTTTCCTTTCACACATATGCATATTAATTCTTGAGTGGACCCCGCTATGGATCTCCTCAGAGGTCACTCTGCAGCTCCTCCTTTTCTCTGTTCTTGACTCCATAAATTCTAGCCAACTTGGCCTTTCAAACTCTGATTTCCATCTTCTCCACTCACGTTGTCTACCAGACTCACTTTGGTTTCCCTTTTTTGTGTTGTGGCCTGGAAACTGCCTCTGGAAGCAAGCTGGGACACACTTAGGGTTCCTGGATTAGTTTCCTTTCTCAGGAAGGTCAGAGTTTTGAGCTATTGTTCAGTGTGTGAAACTGTTATTTTATGTATTTTGTCTGCTTCTCTAGTTGTTGATGATATCAGGGCAGTTCCCAAGCCAGTTAATCCTTTGTGCACAGAGGAGAAAATCTCCATATTATTTTGTCTTGAATTCACTCTAAACAGGCTTTATTTCCTGGCACTGTATTGAAGTTGATTTTCAAAACTTTATTCGACTTAATAGTAGTATTTAAAATACTGTCAGGAGTTGCTTAACGATGGTGACAAGTTCTGAGAACTGTCATTAGGAGATTTGTTATGTGAACATACTAGAGTGTACTTGCAGAGACTATATAGTGTATGTTTATCACCAATGTGGCCTCTGAATGTAATCAAGAGACATGGTAAACATGAGCAATATGAGGCTGCTGCTTATAAATCAGCATGCTGTTTTATGTGACTTTAAGCTAATGTAGAAGTACTTTGAAATGACGATTGCTGGTATAGTGAACATATAAACCAGAAACAGTTCGTTATCATTGCAAATGCCATGTATGCATTTGCATGTATTGTATGCATTGTACTTTTATATGACTGATAACATAGTAAGTTAGTATACACCGATATTACCACAGACCTGTGAATAATGTGTTGCCCTTAGACGTTATGATAGCTTTGATATCACTAAGCAATGGGAAGTTTTCATCTCCCTCATGGAGCCACTATGTATGTACAGTCCACTATTGACTTAAGCACTGTAATGTAGCACATGACTGCTGTTGCTTGCTCTTCTTTTTTAAAAAAATATTTTATTTTTTATTTTATGTGTGTGAGTGTAGTGCCTGCCTGTAATATGTAAGTACACCCGTGTCATGCAATGTCCATAGAGATCAGAAGAGGGTGTCAGATCCCTTGGAACTAGAGTTACGGACAGTTGTTAGCTGTGTGGGTACTGGGAACCAAACTCTGGTCCTCTGGGAGGACAGCCAGTGCTCTTAACCACTGAGCCATCTCTACAGCCCTGATCATGAAAAATTTCCTTCACTTAGCTTCTTAGGTGTCTCCTTAGATGTCTCTCTTGATTTTATTCTTATCTTTTGACCACTTCCTTAGTCTGTTAGATCCTTCTCATCTTTTCAGAATCTAAGCCTCAAAGACTCAGAATTTGGTCTTTGCATCTTAGTCCTCTTACGTTTGTACTCAATCCCTGACATCCAAAATTTCTTGAATGGCAGATGGATCATGGGTTGATGTTCTGAGCTTTCCTACAACCTCCAGATTAATATACATTTGGCAGTCGACACCCAACATGTTACAGTTATGCTTTACCTATGTAGATTACTTGATATACCTGAAGATGAAATCTGGATCCCTCCATAAAAAATAAAACAGAGGAAGAACACCAATAACTAAAATCTTGGCTGAATCTCTACTTCCATAAATGATAATCCCATTCTTCTAGATATTCATCCAATTAATCAAATTCTCCTCACTTCCTTTTTGAATTACATTAAAAAATTCACTGACTACTAGAGCAGAGCACTGACTACTCTTGCAGAGGACCTGCACCCACATGGCGGCTACAAACCATCCTTAACTCCAGGTCCAGGGGAGTCCGAAACCCTCTTCTGATGTTCGTGGCATTGCACGACACAGGTGCACTCACATACATGCAGGCAATATACTCATACACATAAAATAAAAATAATAAAATATTTTTTAAATTCTAACTATCCTCCATCTCTAATCATCTGAGGTATTATTTCCCTAGGTGAAGTCACCATCATTTCTCATGTGGACTACTTGTGGCTTTTTACATAGGTGCTAGGGATTTGAACTCAGGTCCTCATGCTTGCACAGCAAGCAATCCTACCTGCCGAGTCATGTCCTCAGCCCCTAGAGCAACCCAAAACCAAAAACCCAACTGTGTCAGTAAGGCTCCTAGACTTCTCAGTTTTCTCAATAAAATCCAGACAGAGTACCATACACCTAAAGGTCTGATGCGACATTGATCTCTGGTTAGCTCTCTGATGTTTCGTTTTATTTATCTTCCTCTTGCTTCCTGTGACCCGGCTATATTATCCTCTTTGCTCTACCTCAGAGACACTAGGCGTCTTGCTAGTGAAGCTTTTGTTCTTGCTTCAGTTCTTTCTGTATTCTCACTGGATAGCCACATTGTTCATTTTATGTGTCATTTTAAGCCTTTGCTCAAATGTTACTTTATAAATAAGGTTTGCCAGCCCATCTGCATAAATTAGCACTGGCTTCCACAGTTCTGTTTCCTTACCTGACTTCACTTTTCTTTAGAGCACTTAGTAGCTGGCCTCTGATATGTGTTTATTTCTTTTCTCTTCCACGAATAACTTTCCTCTTCTGCTCTTTTCCTTTTTTCTCTTCTTTGCCTTTTTCTTTCCGTTCTTTCTTTCTTTTCTTTCTTTTTTTTTTTTTTTTTTTTTAGAACAGGGGGTTTCTTAAACCCCATTTGCCCGGGAACCCCCTTTTAACCCCGGCTGGGCTTTTTTTTCCCGGAAATTTCCCGCCCCCTCCCTCCTGGGGTCTACA
>NW_008355157.1:3542296-3547636 GCF_000622305.1 Nannospalax galili
TTTTTGAGACAGGGTCTTCCTGAACCCCAGTTTGCCTGGAACTCACTATGTACACCAGGCTGGCCTTGATTTCACAGAGATATGCCTGCCTCTGCCTCCTGAGTGCTAGAATTAAAGGTGTGTGTTACCACATATAGCTCTTTTTCTTTTTTCTTTTGATATTATATTACCATGTCCTCAGCACCTATGCACATGTTGTAAGTCCTCAGTAAATCTTGAATTAATGAATTTTAAATGCGTCTTTTCAAATGAATACTTTTTGGGGACAGGGTCTCCCTAGTTCCAGCTGCCTGAAGCTCACTATGTGGACCAGGCAGGCCTCCATACACAGAGGTCAACCTCTGCCTCTGCCTCCTAAGGTGCAAGCCACAATACCCAGCTCAAATGAATAGGTTTTATAAAAAGATGTCCACTAGATGGCACTGTTTTCAAGCTTTATGTGATTATGCCAGCACAAAAGATAGGTCTTTTGCTCTTGCTTGCCCTAAAGAAAACAAGATCTTTGTGAAATCACTGGGATTAATACGCAGCATTATCAATTTATATATTTACACTTAGCTTTTGAGATTTATATTGGAGACAGGGTCTCCTTGCAGGCCAGCTGGTCTGTAACTTGCTATATAGATCAGGTTGGCCTTGATCTCACAGAAATCCACCTACCTCTGCCTCCAGAGTGCTGGGATTAAAGATATGTACCACCATGTGGTGATTGATTTGTCTATTTTTATCTTATGTGTACGAATGTTTTGCCTACATATATATATAAGTACCCCCATGTCATGCAGTGCCTATGGAGGACAGAAGAGGAGAATTGATCCTCTGAAACTAGTTAAGGACTGTCACCAGCTGGCCTATAGGTGCTGGGAACTGAACCCAGGTCCTCTGCAAGAGTGGTCAGTGCTCTTAGCTGCTGAGCCATCTCTCAGCCCCTGATTTATATTTTTGAGAATTTTTTATAAAGTAAAAATCATTTGGAGAAACTCACAGAAAATTTTAGCATATTGGTAAATTGATAACTGTCCAACACAGTTGTTTATCAGGGTAGTACACTGACCACTATTCCTTCTGAGAAGGCTTAGTGGAGTAAGAAAGCAGCAATGAATTTCAGAACCTTTCACCTTTCTCTAGTTGAACTCCAACCTCGTGTTGGAGGGCACAGTGTGTTGTGCCTACTGTTACACCGTCACCAGCAAGTTAGGTGTTCTCAGCCTGGCTTCTGTCAGCTGCATATCCAAACTTTGAGAAATTTCTCTAGTTGATGTTGCTATACCTGTCCTTTTGAAAAACTGGTGGGTTACAAGTACCAGAGATTTTTCGCTGACTTCTCTAACTGATACTAAAGTCAATGAATATTTGCCGTAATAATAATAAAAATTATGCATTTTTACCAAACTTCAGAATTAGCCATTCAGCTGTGCTATGGCCAAAGCATTTCTTCTTGCTTTTTTTTTTTTTTTTTTTTTTTTTTTTTTGTCTTTTTGAGACAGGATCTCCCTGTAGCCCCAGCTGTCCTGGAACTCACTATGTAGACCAGGCTGGCCTTGAACTCACAGAGCTCCACCTGCCTCTGCCTCCCTAGTGCTGGGACTAAAGGTGTGCGCCACCACACTGGGCTCCTTCTTGCATTTTCTTGCTTCCCGCTCTTCTTCCTTTTCAATCCCTGTGTCTCTGTTCAGCACTTCTGCAGGGTCAAGTGCTTTGTTTTGTTTTTTGTTTCCACTCTGTACCCCTCTTTGAATACTATTCTTATTCTTAAAGTATTTTTTAACTGCTTTTTATTCAACCAAATTATGTTTTCTTTTCAATTTATTCAAAATGTACTTTAAGAAAGTTGTTGAGCTGGGCTGGGTGGTACACACCTTTAATCCAAGCACTTAGGAGGCAAAAGCAGGCGAAACTCTGTGAGTTCAAGGCCAGCCTGGTCTACATAGTGAGTTCCAGGCCTGCTAGAGCTACAGGGAGACCCTGTCTCAAAAAACAAAGCAAAACAAAACAAGAAAGTTGAATACGTTTATTTTTATCTTCTTTTTTCTTGTTTTAGGTTTTCCCCTCTCATTTCTGATTATAGCATATGTAAGGAATTTATTCTGTTTATCTCTCTAAAGTCCTTAGTCTCTTCTCAGAACCCTGTAACTGTTTGGAGAGGAAAATACTGCTCTTTTGAACTTTGGAGTCTCTAAATGAACATAAAATATAAGATTGTTTTAGTGTTTACAGTTGCTCCTCCAAGCCTTCCAGGATGGCTAAATACCAGGGCTGACCAAGCATCATTTTAATTGGGATACAGTTACACTCAAAGAATTTTATTTTTAACATTTTAAATCCTATGCATTTGTAATTTCTAGTAATGCTTTCTGTGTCTTATTCTGTTCTGCTACATGATGTTTCAACTTGTCACTCTTCTGCACTTGGCCTACCCCATATTATTAGGGTTAGCTTTGGGACTTCAAGTCAGTGATTAGAAAACGTTTTTTAGATCAAGAAGTCACTGGATAGCATTTGTTTGTTCAGAGAATAATTTTCTGTTTCCTAAGCAACAGAATTTATTAAGAGAGCATTAAAATTTTAAAAATATTTTATTTATTATTTTTATCTTATGTGTATGAGTGTATTGCCTGCATGTATGTGAGGGCACCTGTGTCATGCAATGCCATGGAGGTCAGAAGAGGGCTTTGGAGTCCCCTGGAACTGGAGTTAAGGACGGTTCATAGCCTCCATGTGGGTGCTGGGAATCGAAACTGGGTCCTCTCTGCAAGAGCAGTCAGTGCTTTTAACTGCTGAGCCATCTCTCCAGCCCCTAAGAGAGCATTAAATTTTAATTGAGAAAGCATATTTCCTTCAGTGAGACATGAGAACTTATGTATGATTATCAGTACGATAATGTACTTTATTTGCTCAAATAGACTTTGTTCATTCAAGCAAATGAAAGCAGTTTCTTATTTGCAAATATGTTAATATAGCTGCCAGACAAAAATGATTTATAAACACATTAATTTCCAGAAAACTAAATCATGGAGACATTGTTGCTTGCTCAAAATTTGATGATACCTAGAACTTTGCTGTTCTGGTGCTGACAGCTAACCTCCATTCACATGTACAAAGGGCCTTTTGGCTGTATCAACTGTATTGATGTCTCAGGAGTTTCCAAAGTAAAATTCACTGGAGCCTCAGTAGTGTGACTTTGAGTATTTGTGATTGTTTTCTCTTGTACTCCTCCATAGACTGGTTGAGATGGCAGAATCCCGTTTTCCTAGATATTTTAACACTGAAGAAAAATTACTTTTGACAAGTAGTAAAGTTCATCTTTACCGGGAACTCACCTGTGATGAAGTTCTACAAAGGTATGCTGTTTTAGATTTTGATATTTTAGTAATGCTTTGAAGATTTATTCTTTTATTGTTCATATTTTCACGAGTAAAATAATTCTTATATAGTACGATTATGGGAAATACCTATTTCTGTATTCTTTATTTGTTGTAGCCTTTAAAATTTTTTTAAAGTGGAAAAATGTTTTAGCATCTAAGTGGTTATTATCTATTGATCATTACCAAATTACCTCAAAATGTACCAGCTTAAAACAGCAACTATGTATTTTCTGAGGACTGAGTATCTAAGAGTGGCTTGATTGGGATTTCTATCTCAGAGTTACTCAAGAGGTTGAAGTCAAACTGTTATCCAGGACTATAGTCATCTCAAGGCTCCACTGGGGCTGGCATGTCCAAGCTCACTCATGTGCTTGTTGGAAGGCCTCCACTTCATAACATGCAGTCTCTTCATAGAATCACAACATGGCAGACTTCCCCCATCCCCAGAATGGGTAAGAAAAAAGCTGTCCAAGGTGGCTGTTGTGGTCTTTAAACCCTACTGTCAGAAATGAGAGGGCCATTGCTTTGTCATGTGCTATTGGTCACACAGACCCAACTATAGCCTAGTCTGAAAGGGACAGTGCAAGGGTGTGAAGTGCCAGGAAATGGAAGTAAGAGCCATTTTTGGAGACTAGCTACTGCAAGTAGTTCACTCTAAAGTTTCAGCCTTAACAGTATTATAGCAGAATGTGAAAATACTTTCTCTGTTTCCAGAAGAAGGCAGTATGTGCTGAAGTGCTGAAACTTAAGTTATGTGTGCTAAATATTTGCAATCAGCCACTATAGCTTAGGGAAGAATAGTTTGTGTGTGTATGGGGGTGGGGTTAACTGGGATTGAACGTAGGGCTTCACGTATGTCAGGCAAGTGCTCTGCCAAGGAGCTACATCCTAGCCTTTTAAAAAAGATTTTATTTTGAGACAAGGTCTTGCTGTGTTGCCCAGTTTAGCCTTGAACTTTTTTTTTTTTTTTTTTTTTTTTTGAGATTGATTTAATAACAACATACTTAGGTGTACCCTAGGTTCACACTAGTAATCCCAGCACTGGGGAGGTGACAACAGGTGGAATCACATCACATCCACAGCCAGGAAGCAGACAGTAATGAATACTGTGCTCAGCTCACTTTCTTTTTACACAGTCCAGGATTCCGGCTCAGGGAATAGTGCTACCCACAATGGGCAGGTCTTCCAACCTCTATAAACTTAATCAAAATAATCTTCCATAGGCAGCGACAGAGGCCTGTCTCCCAGGTGATGCTAGATCTCATCAAGTTGACAGTTGAGATTAACCTTCATGCATGTCAACACACTTCTTCCAAGAGCAAATCTTCTAACTGAACTTAAAAGGGTCCAAACGGGTGATCATTTCTCTTCAGGTTTTTTTTTAACACTCTGAAGAAAGAGCCCCATTAGCTTTCTTGGCCAGTAGAGTAAATGGGACTACACAGAAGTATCACAAGGAGAGCTCTTGGATCTACAATAGGAACCCTGTGCCTGTCTTTTTGCTTTTTTTTTTTTTTTTTTATCTTTGATAAGGAAATGTTTCCATCTTCAAGATTCCTTGGTGGAAACAGACCATCCTTGATGAGGCATACTTTATATTCAAGCCAATCATTCATTCATCCAGCATTTGTTGAGCTCTTACTAAAAGCCAGGCATTGTGATGTGCTAAGGATGCACCAATGGACAAGATGGTCCTGGTCCCCATCCTCAAGGAGCTTTCAGTCCAGTGGGGAAAACAGTTAAGACATTAACAAGTTATCAGGGCTCGAGAGATGGCCCAGTGATTAAGAGCACTGGCAACTCTTGCAGAGAACCTGGGTTCGGTTACCAGCACCCATATGGCAGCTAGCAACTCTGTTAACTCTAGTTCCAGGGGCTCCGAAGCCTGGTTTCTACTGGTCACAGTCATACATACTGCAGTTACTAGTGTGAGGGTTTGGATTGGTTTGGTTTGTGGGGTTTTTTTTTTTTTTTG
>NW_008355157.1:3547775-3553973 GCF_000622305.1 Nannospalax galili
TGATGTTCATTTTTCCAGTAGTATGTTGGGATACTATCTGGAAGAGCCTTTATCCATCCTGGCCAACAGCTCGACTGAAGGTATCACCTGTCTGGCTTTGCTGTTTGTCAAGTAACTTTTAGCTATATATATGTATGCTTGAACTTTTAAATGTCTTCCTTCAGCCTCTCTAGTAGTGAGAACTATAGGCCTGGCCTGTGTTGTTTGAAAGTGGATTAACCTTTTTAATTCTCTATCTCTATCTATTATCTATCTATCTATCTATCTATCTATCTATCTATCTATCTATCATCTCAGCTCTCCTCTTTCTATCTATGGATAAGTTTTCAGTACTTTGTGAAATCTCTTCCATGGAGGCAAGTTCCTCCTTACTATCATCTATCTATCTATCTATCTATCTATCTATCTATCTATCTATATTTATCTATCATCTATGTACCTATCAATCATTTTTTATTTTATGTGTGAGTATATTGCCTGCATGCATGTAAGTGCACCCGTGTCGTGCATTGTCCGAGGAGGTCAGAAGAGGGTGTCAGAGTCCCCTAGAACTGGGGATGGTTGTTAACTGCCATTTGGGAGCTGTGAATCGAACCTGGGTCTTCTGCAAGAGCAACCAGTGCTCTTAACCTCTGAGCCATCTCTCCAGTCCCTTAACTCTATATTTTAAGATTATGTCTTGGCCCTCATTTGCAGATCTTCACTGTTAAGCCTACCCACTTTTCTGAATTCAAACTGAAAAAGTATAACTTTTTCCTTTCCCTACTTTCTTTCTTGTCTTTATATAATAGTCCGAATCCTAAGCACATTGGTTCCGACCCTCTGACTTTCTCACTGTTTTCTCTGACCTCTGCTTCCCAGCTGCTTGCAGACTTCATTCCTGATTTTAACTCAAAAGACAGGACTTTCTTCTCCTGGCACTTGCCAGGATTTGCAGCTTGCCTACTCTGCCTGGTAGTTTTTCTCTGAAACTAATGCAATAGCACTCCAGCTCCCTTCTGAAAAAGAAAAAGAAAAGAAAAAGTGTGTGTGTGTGTGTGTGTCTGGGGTTTGGAGAGGTGGTTCAGTGGTTATGAGTGTGTACTGCTCTTCCAGAAGACCTGAGTTTGATTCCTAGCACCCTACATTAGGGAACTCAAAACTGCTTGTAACTCCAGGGGATGACATCTTCTGGCTTCTAAGGACACTGCCTTCATGTATATATATCTACACATAGACACATATACATACATACATACATACATACATACATACATAAAATTTAAAATAATATAAGCATTTAAAAATATGGCCTAAAGCCAGGCATGTTGGTACACACCTTTGATCCCAGCACTCAGGAGGCAGAGGCGCATGTTGATCTCTGTGAGTTCAAGGCCAGCCTCGTCCTCATAGTGAGTTCCAGGCCAGCCCCCACTACAGGGAGACCCTGCCTCAAAAACACCAAAAAAAAAAAAAAAAAAAAAAAAGTCCTATGTTCACTTTTTTATAAATTCTGCTTTCATAGGATTGAATCTTTGGAGGAAGAAATTATTTCAAAAGGAGTTAAACTTGTGATTATTGACTCCATTGCCTCTGTGGTCAGAAAGGAGTTTGATATGCAACTTCAAGGCAACATCAAAGAAAGAAACAAGTTTTTGGCCAAAGAAGCATCCTTATTGAAGTACCTGGCTGAGGAATTTTCAATCCCAGTAAGTTTTTCCTTTCCTTCTTTTCTATTAAATTCACTGAATTATAATATCAAGTAATAAAATTAGAGAACATTATTACAAATGTAACTTAAAAGGTAGAACAGTTTAATTGCTATAGCAAATAACTCTGGTTTCTTAAATTAGTTTGTCTGCTGAGATTACTTTTCCCTTTTTATAGTTGAGACTGGGGCAGATTTAACTGGTTTTGAGAGTTCCCAAAGTTGATCTCTCCACTCCTCATTGTTTACTCATTGTATATGTTTACATTTTTTAAATTTATTTTTATGTGTATGAGTGTCTTGCCTACATGTGTATAAGTGCACCTATGTTGTGCAATGCCTGCGGAGGCCAGAAGAGGGTGTTAGATCCCCTGGAACTGGAGTTAAGGACAGTTGTTAACCACCATGTGGGTGCCAAGAACCAAATTTGGGTCCTCTGCAAGAGCAGTCAGTGCTCTTAACTGCTAAGCCATCTCTCCAGCCTACTCATTGTGTATATTTTATATCACATCTGTCATACTATAATAACTGATAAATAATAAAATTCTATGGAATTTCCTAGATCTGGTTCTGTGAAGTTTCTTTTGTAGTGGAGGTGTCAGTTTTATGAATTAAATACTTTAGGTTTAGATTGTGTGGTTCTATGTTCAGTGCTATTTTTGGTTTGCTTCCAATGGCTAGAGGTAAATCATTAAGGAATGTTTGGAGTGATGGTATTGGAAATGCTCTTGAGAAAACCTGAAAGGTAGCTATTGGGATGACTTTCTGTTGTGGGACTGTGATCAGGAAATCTGAGAGGAAATAGTAAGGGTTAGTGGTATACAGTCTGCAACACAGAAATGCATAGTTATGCTCCCCTCATCTACATGTTGTATATGTTCCGTAGCCCTAAGAACACTTAGTATTGTTAGGTTCTTCTCTTTCAAGACAGTCTTGCTCTATAGCTTTGACTATCTCCAACTAGACCTTCCTACCTTGGCTTTGAGTGCTAGGATTATGGGTATGTGTTACCACACCAGCTAGGCCTTTCAATTTTAGTCATGCCTCATTCAAACAGAAGGAAATTCTTTAAGCTGAGAGAAAGTTTGTTTGAGATTTTACAATTTTTCATTCATTTGGGGGAAATTGAAATCTTGGATCATTGCATCAAGGAATATATGCAAATAATGTAAAGCACCATCCAGCCTTTCATTTGTATAGACAAACACGAAGTCAAAGGAGGGAATATCATGTATGTAAGTTTCTACATATGTTAATGGCTCTTGGATTCATAGTTCTGATTAAAATCAACTACTACAATGTTTATTTTGAATGGTTCTTATCTTTTAAATTTTCTTTTCATTGGTTAAAATGATATATTTGAATTTATGTTTTTATGGGTCAAGTAAAGTAAAGATATTTAAAGACTATTTCAAAGAGATACTTAATTCAACTTAATTTAAAACTACTTATGTGTTTATTAATTTATAATGCTGCATGATCTAAATCTGTATAAGATGTGAAAACAAATTTTTTTTTAAGAAAAGAAATGATTTTATTTTTTTTTTAGTTACATGTGGATGAGTATATTGCCTGCATGTGTGTAAGTGCACCCATGTTATGCAGTGCCCATGGAGGTCAGAAGGGGGTGTCAGATCCCTGGAACTGGAGTTACAGATGATTGTTAGCCACCATGTGGATGCTGGGAACTGAACCTGGGTCATCTGCGAGAGCAGTCAGTACTCTTAACCACTGAGCCAGCTCTCCTGCCCCTGAAAACAAATGTTTTTAAAAGTTGGATTAAAAAAAAAGTAATTATAGGCTAAGGCTTTTAAGTTTTCTAAGATGATTTATCTTCCTCAATGAGAAAAAGATTTTGCTTTTCTTTGTTTTTAGTAGAGCCCTCTGACAGACTAGGTACTCAGTGTCTGCACTCTGACAGAAGAGATACTCAGTATATCTGCCCATTTTTATCTTGACTGTATTTCCTTGCTTAGATAGAAATACACAATGTACTTATTAATGCAGATTTTTTTCTTTAACAGCAAAGTATTGATTTTAAAAATGCATTTGAGGTGCTGGAGAGATGGCTCAGCAGTTAAGAGCACTGGCTGTTCTTACAGAGGACCTGGGTTTGATTCCCAGCACCCACATGGTGGCAAACAACCATCCCTAACTCCAGTTCCAGGGGATCTGACACCCTCTTCTGACCTCCAAGGCACTGCATGACATGGATGCATTTACACACATGCAGGCGATATACTCATCCACATAAAATAAAAATAATAAAATATTTTTTAAAAATGCATTTGAAAAATACTTCTTTTAGGAAATGTTTGAATATTCTTAGCCCAGTCACCTCATTTCACTGGAAAATTATGAAAGCTGTTCTTTGAGTAGATGATTTCATATATAAACAAATTCATCCCTCTTGACTCCTAATTTTTTGAGACCATGGTCACATAGCCCAGGATAGTCTCAAACTTTCCCTGTAATAGAGGCTGACTTTAACTCCTGAATGTCCTGCCTTCACCTCTCAAATGTGGGGATTATATGCATGGTAGTCCATGCCTGGCCAAAACCAAAATTTTCAAAAGTCTATTGTTTTCTAGTTTATTGTATTTTTCAAAATAGCAAGCCTTGTGCCTCTTTGAGGCACATTTCTGCTTCAAGGGGTGTTTGTTCTTCCTTAGCCTGAAATAGTTCTCTTCTCAATAACCATGTGGCTTTTCTCCCCTGATTCCTTGTTAGTGAGAACTCACCTAACTGTGTAACAATTAACCACACCCACTTCTTATTAGGCTTTGTTTCTCTTTGGCAGTTTTCATTTTAGCATGGTATATAGCTCTATTTAAAAATTTTCATTTGTTTATTTTTGGTTTATGTGCATGTGTGTTTTGTCTATATGTATGTAAGTACACCCATGTCATGCAATGCCTGTGGAGGCCAGAAGGGGGTGTTGGATCCCTTGGAGCTGGAGTTGTGGACAGTTGTTAGCTGCCATGTGGCAGAGAACCGAATCTAGGTTCTCTGCAAGAGCAGCCAGTGCTCTTAACTGCTGAGCCATCTCTTCTGCCCCTCTTTACTATTATTGTCAATAGTAAGAAAATACAGCTTTTGGTGGCAGAATTACCTTATTATATTTAAACTCTACTCAGATTACATTGGCATCTTGTAGGAGCAAATAACAGTTGTTGAGATTTTTAAAATGGCTTTAACCATGTAGACTTGTCAGAGAAGCAGATTGTAGGAGATGAGATGTATCTCACTTAGTCTGGCAAAATTGTGACAGCTAGGTGTCTGATGCCTCTGAGGGTTGGATGAGAAGTTGTGCATTCTAGTCTGCTTTGTGGCTGTGAACTGAGATGGTGGATTGGGTCAGGACCATGCTAGCATTTTGGCACACTCAGATCTCTTTTCATTCAAGGATGAGTAAGAAATTGAATCAATATATGTGATCTGTTCAACATTTTGTTGATTTAAAAAATAATTATTGAGAATTTCATACATGCATACAAGGTATTTTGATTAAATCCATGCCCACTCCCTCCCTTCCAACTCCTCCCATATCTCCCCATCACTTTTTTCTGAAAACTTCATGTACCCTTTCTTCTTCTCCTTCTTCTTCTTCTTCTTCTTCTTCTTCTTCTTCTTCTTCTTCTTCTTCTTCTTCTTCTTCTTCTTCTTCTTCTTCTTCTTCTTCTTCTTCTTCTTCTTCAAATGGGGCTTTTTGCTACTCTAACATTCCCCTCCTCTGAAGAGGTGACCCTAAAATCCTTTAAGGATTAGATATGAGCTCCCAAATACTTTTGGCCTTTGGAACAGAGTATGTTGCTAAGAGGCGCAAGGGCATTTTGACCAAGAAACTGGCTACTTTTCTTTGGGGTCTTTTTACACCAACTGCCTAGCCAATTCCTACCTCCTATTCTTATCACGCCATGCTCTGAAGAGGTTACCCAACTTGCAGATAGGGAATCGGGGCACAGACAGCTCTGGCTTCCATGCTGAACAGGGACACAGGGTGAAGCAACTGGGGTACCCCTTCAGTGGGTCTCTCTAAAAGATTCCCAGATTGCATAACTCTTATCTGTAGGGGGAAAAGAAAGTCCTTAACTGGTGAATAGGAGATGTGAAGGAGAAGTAAAGGCAAGAGTAATTAGCATTACAAGTTCTAGACAGGGAACGAGAAAAAAGTCAGAACAGGGCAAATTTCAAATGTTCATATGAGAGTCCATTGGAGTTTCTTGATGAGAGCTTCCAAAAGCATCCCTCTATTGGGTTCCTCCTCATTTTTCTTTTGTCTGCCAAGACTGGACTCGTGATTTGGATTCAGGATTTGCTTTAGGCATTTTGATAGCTGTTGCAATGGTTAGAATCAGTGTCAGTTCCCTCTCAAAGTCTTCACCACATGGAGGCTTTAAAGTTTCTCTAAAAATAAAACTGCAGCATTTTATAATATGTACTATAAGCTTAGATATTTACATTTAATTTTGCTTATTAAACTGCATATGTGTTCATATATATATATACAT
>NW_008355157.1:3554149-3587117 GCF_000622305.1 Nannospalax galili
TTCAAGCACATGTGGGATATTAACCAAGATAGACCATATTCTGGATCATAAAATAAACTCCACTAATTTAAAAGATTGAAGTGGCATAAATTTTGGTGATAAGAGAATTAGACTAGATATTAATAATGGAAAAATATCTGTGAAATCTCCAGGTATTTGAAAACGACTTAAATACCTAAATGACCCATGGATGAAAAAAATAAATGATAAGAGAATAGCTACCTATTTGAAGTAACTGAATATGAAAACACGTCAGAATTTGTAGAACCAAAGCAGTGCCTAGAGGGAAGTTTATGCAATTAAATGCTTATATTAGAAAGAAGAATGATTAAACCCTTGTGAACAGAAAAGATAAAATGTTGATTAGAGAAGAAATTAATCAAGTTAGTAACGAAGAACAAGGAAAAAAAAGTCAATGAAACCCAAATCGAGATCTTTGAAAAGATCAATATAATTGTAAAAACTTCCCTCAAACTGGCATGATGGCATACACCTGTAATTCAGCACTGAGGTACTAGTATCATGAGTTCTAGGTCAGCCTGTGCTACACAGAGATCTTATCTCAAAAACAGCAACAGCAAGAACAGCATTAACAGAAACTTGTAATTTCTTTTAGTTGACCTTAAACCTCATCCGGCAGCTGAGAAATCTGGTGTTAGTCTCATGCTGCTCTTTTTGTAGATAATATCTCTGATAATGGGCTGTGATTGCAGTTGCCTAGGTTACTTTTTGGGAATTTGAACATTGCTTTTGTTGAAACCATTGACTCACTTGGGCCTGGGCAGGTGTGTCATGCCATCAGGAGGCCAAAAACTACACCCTGAGATCATGAAAACATGGCTATTTTCTGAACCATTTTCCTATGAGGAGCCATGAAATTTGATTACACATGCACAAGAACTGATTACGTAGCTTCCAATCACCTTTCCCCATACCTTAAGTCACTCTGCTTCTTTATCCCACAATGTCCCCAAGTCCTATCCTTGGGGAGGTAGATTTAAGAACTGGGTCTTCTGTTTCTCTTCTCCTGGCTGCCTTGGGAATGCACTCATTTTATTTTCCAAAACTGATCCTTTTCTTAGTTGTCCTACTGTGTGCTGGGCAAAATGGGCCTGGTTTGGTAATATTCATGCAGTTGAACAACAGCAGTAAACAGGGACAAACAGTGATATAAATAACAGGGATGACTCAAAAGTCTTATGTTACTCCAAAGAAACCAGATTCAAATTGGCCACATTTTGTCTGATTTGTCTTACAACTTTCTCGAAAAGGCAAAACTATGAAAATGAAAATCAGGTCAGTGGTTGCAGGGGTTGGGGTGGCACTGGGAATTGCGTACAAATGGTCAGGAGAAGTCTTTTTGGAATGATGGAAATTTTCTATATCTTGATAATGGTAGTGGTTGTGTAAGTATGTAAGCTTGTCAAAACTCATAGAACTAAGCATCCCAAAACTCTTTTTTGACTGTATGTAAGCTCTACCTCAAGAAACAACAAAAACAAAGTGTTTAATGTTCTTTAACGATATTTCTGTTTTTTTTAATTTTATTTATTTTCTTTTTTTGGTCTTTTTGAGGCAGGGTGTCCCTGTAGCCCCAGCTGTCCTGGAACTCACTATGTAGACCAGGCTGGCCTTGAACTTACAGGGATCCTCCTGCCTCTGTCTCCCGAGTGCTGGGATTAAAGGCGAGCACCACCACACCCGGCTTGATTTTTTTTATAACTGCAAGATAAGGAACATTGCCAAGTTTGTTTAAGCAGTGAATTTTATTTTGTTAGTTCACACTTTGGCTTAGCAAGTTTCTTTTTTTAAAAAAAAAATGCTGTTATCTTCTGAATTCGTAGGACAGTGTCAGACGTTGAAATCTTACTCTGTATTTTGCTCTTACAGCCTGCCTCAAAATTATTTTTTACAGCTTTTGTCCAGTTGAATTATAGATGCAGTAAATTGATGAAGGCTTGTAAGTTAGAAATATAATAGTTCCTGGCCTCTTGTTAGACTTTTCTCTCTGGAACATATTTTTTTCTTTTTAACCAATCTTTTTGTTGAAGATATTTGAGCCATTTGTGAACATTGCTGGCACTTAGAGGTTGCTAGGAGTGCGGTAAGCCTTCTGAAGATGTGGACCAGAGATTCGCAATGAGGTATTTCAGTTTCAGCTCAGATAGTTTCAACCTCAAAAGTTAAACCAATAAATTGCTTTTTATTCATTACTTATTCTTTTGTGATCTTGGGGGTTGGATATTGTAGGCAAGCACTCCACCAACTGAGTTATGGTCCCAACTTCAGTAACTTGTATTTTAAATTAGTGTCTTATTTTTGGCGAGAATTTGTTTATTTTTCAGATATGAGAGCAAATGTCCTGTCTTGAAGTTGAAAAAACCTCTGATCTTTCAGACTCCTTGTTTTTCAGCAGTGTTCTCTAACAAGTTATTATTTCAGTTAAAATTTAGATCCAGATATTTTATTGTTGGTATGGAAATTCACAGAGAAGTTCTTTGGAGCTGTTTACATGGGGAATATGCTTTATTAAAATGTTCTTTTCAGTGTGTTGAAAACTAATCTACAGGATATAGAAATTCTAAATTTTAGGAACTTCTAGGACCCCCATAGGTCTTAAGATTCTGACATTTGGCCCCATGGTGGCTTGAATCCTCCCACAGTTTCAAAATATTGGTGTTAATACACCTGGAACCATCAGGAGCATCCAGACTGTGGATAACTAATAGAAGAGTAGGTGGGGCTGCTTTTCCTTTGACATTTATTATATTAACATCCTTTTACAGCTTTTTCTGATTAATAACACTAAGGACTTAGGCAGCCTTTTATGATATTGGTGGACTGTTTGATTTTCAATGTACTTGGCATACTAATGAAGTCTATCATTAGTGTTAGTTCATTTTCCTTTCTTTAAAGAAATGGTAGCAGATAAAAGTTATCAACTTATACATAGTTTATTTTTAACTAGTTAATTGAAAATTTTACATAATTAATTTTTTGAGACTTTACATGTGTGACTCCTATAAAAGCTTAAGTGATAGGAAATAGAATTTGTCTTCAGTCCCTTTATATGACTGGATGCCTGATCTTGCCCACATTGAGATGTGTTTCACTGACTCTACTTGTTTCACTGAATCTGAAAGAAGATGGTTTGCTTCAATATAGGGAAGGTCTTGCAGTTTTGAAGTGGGATAGATTTGTGATACGTTAATTGCATTCAAATAAACATTTATTTTATATGGAAATGGCATTCCTAGAGGAATGAAGGTTTTTAAAAAAATTTATTTTATGTGTATGAGTGTATTGCCTGCATGTAAGTGCACCTATGTTGTGCAGTGCCCACGGAGGTCAGAAGGCTTTGGAGTCCCCTGGAACTGGAGTTACAGACAACTGTTAGCCGCCATGTGGGTGCTGGGAATCGAATCTGGGTCCTCTGTAAGAGCAGTCAGTGCTCTTAACTGCTGAGCCATCTCTCCAGCCCCATAAAGGTTTAAAAACAACACAAAATATCCATAATTTTGATGCTTCTCACTTACTGATTTTGTTATGAGACACAGAAACGGTGCTCAGAGACTACGTGATAGAGGCAGGGTTGACAAACTCGACAAGGAGGATTTTTGCTGTCAATTACATTCCCCACTGTCCAGCGTCTCCCACTGTTATGCAGGCCCATATTCTAGCCCTCTTTCTCTAACAAGGAACAAATTGTTTATACCATTTCAGAAACTTTATTTTCACCAACATCTTGGGTCTCTGATTTGTTTACTTTTGGCCTCATACCTTTATATGCTAAAGGGAAAACTTTGTCTTCTTGATCACTGGTTATCGAAGTAGTATGCTCATATGATAGACATAGAGAACACATGGAGCTACTGGAATGAGGCAGTAAAAATAGCTATATTTACTTTGAGAGAAACAAAAATACTTCTTCCTGAAGTACCTGACGATTGTTGCGCTGAAGCCAGCTCAAGAACCACGGGAACTGCCTTTCTTCTCTCTAAAAGCAGGACAGAGAATTACTATGACAAAGATATTCTGTCTCCCTCTGCACTGTGCCTCCTTGACTGGAAACTGCCTTGCCAGTTGAGAGATGGTGCAGGCCCTGGAGTAGTCTACAATTTCTTCCCAATTTTCCCATCTTTGGCCCAATGCCTGGAACCACTCCTCCTTTGTCTTACCACTCCTGTACAGTTTAGGCAATATTTATTCATTTATGTTATGAAACACAAATGTCACAAATATCCTATTTATACAACCAGGAGAACATTTTGTAAATTCTTTCATAAAATAAGCAATGTAGGGAGTATTAGACATTAGAAACCAGTTCTCTTGCATTAAAGAATTAAATATATTACTGGGCATGGTGGCGCACGCCTTTAGTCCTAGCACTTGGGAGGCAGAGCCAGGTGGATCTTTGTGAGTTCAAGGCCAGCCTGGTCTACATAGTGAAACCTTGTCTCAAAAACAAAACAACAAATAAGGGAGGTTAGAGAGATAGCTCAGTGGTTAAGAGCACTGGCTACTCTTGCAGAGGATCCAGGTTCAGTTCTGAGTACCTACATGGCAGTTAACAACTGCCTGCCTGTAACTCCAGTTCCAGGGGATCCGATGCCCTGTTCTGTCCTCCTTGGATATTGCATGACACGGGTGCACTTACACACTTGCAGGCATTACACTCATACACATAAAAATAATAAATGAAATATTTAAAACAACAAAACAAACCGAAGAATTAAATATGCTTAGCTTTACATACATCTTAACAATAATTAGTTGAAGAAAGATGTAAGGGCCACTTTTATCTCACATATAATACCTGCATTTTATAGATCAGAGAATTTTATTGTCTTACTTGTATTGTAGAAACAGTAGTATTTTGTTTCCCACCTGTTTGTTTTTGGATTTTCAGATGTTGGTGAGGCCATTCTCATTTTACCCTATTGGCCCATCTGAGCTGGGGGTTGACAAGTTTCCAGGTAAAGGGCCGGATAGTACCATTTTCGCCTTGCAGGCTTACATCATCTCTGTAGGTACTACTCAGTTCGCCCATAGACAATTTATAAACAAACAGTTGTGGTTGTGATTCAATAAAAGTTTGTTTGTGAAAACAGATTAAGGGCTGGATTTGATTTATGAGCCATAGTTTTCTAGCCCCTAATTTAGGCCTTTTCCCCTAGGCTCAGGACCCCAGGACTGTTGTTATACAAGCCCAGTCAGTCTCTTAAGAAGTTAGAAAGAAGCATAAGAGTCCAGTTTGCTCGTAAAACTAGTGTTTTCTCATATTAGTTTAAGGCCCTGACTCCTTAAATACTCTCTTGAACTGATACTCCATGCCCCGCCCACTAACTCCTGTGCTATTCCCACAAGAATGTGATTAAATATAACTAATCCTTTATAACAAATGATACTTATGAAATCATCAAGTTGCATTTATAATCTACATAGCGCTGTACAAATAATTATGCTAACTTAATGTTATAGATGATAACTTGTTAATGCTTATATGCTTATAATGTACATATATTAACCTATGTCCACAGCCTCTTTTGACTTTACTGTCCTTACTGTCTGTAGTTCATGTGGTGATTCAATTTTTTTATTTCTTTTGACTATTTGAGCTATTAGCAAACTTTGTTTGGGAAGGGTGACTTCATTTGGCCTTCATGTGGACATGAATGCCTTTAGATTTTGATGCATTACCAATCAAAGAGGTTCTAAATCATATCATTTCGCTGAAAACACACATATTACTCATGTATTTATGAATATATTCAGACTGCAGTTTAAGAAACACTTGTAGAAGTATGGTGGAATTTTTTTCCCTGAAGCTTTTGGGGATTCAGAAGCATGGCGCTATTGGGGCAGAAATTCTGTTTTTTTAAAAGCATGTTCACTCTAGTAGTGGGAAAAATAGTAGATTCTCTTTTTTTTTTTTTTTTTTTTTTTTTGAGACAGTGTCTCCCTATAGCCCCAGCTGGCCTGGAACTCACTATGTAGACCAGGCTGGCCTTGAACTTGCACAGATCTGCCTACCTCTGCCTCCCAAGTGCTGGGACTACAGGTGTGCACCATCACACCCAAAATAGTAGATTCTGAAACTGCTTATACATGCTTTGTGGAAATAATATAAGAAAATAATTTAGACAGTGCCTTCTAAAGTAAACAGTGTTTGTGGTTATAATGCCTGTTTATTATTGACTTCTGTTTACTATATACAAAGCAGTAATGATACACATTGTGAATTACACATCAGATTAAGACAATAGGCTTTTCCTGTGAAAAATGATCATAAGATAATTCACAGCAGCTCCTTCATTATACAGATGACTTTGAGGCCAAAGGAGTGACCTGACTTATGCAAGGACACCCAGCCTACTCAGCACACCCAGCACAGGAGAGGACAAGTAGTAGGGGAAATCAAAGTCTTTGGGATGTCAGTGTGTGTGTGTGTGTGTGTGTGTGTGTGTGTGTGTGTGTATGATATGTATGTGTGTCATGGTGCACATGTGGAGGTCAGAGGGCTACTTTGTGAGGTTGCTTCCCTCCTTCCACCTTTATGTGGGTTCTAAGGATGGAACTCAGGTTGATGAGCTCCTGTGGCAAGTGCCTTTACTCACTGAACCATGTCACTGGGTGGCTATTTTGTTTTCTAAGAGTTTTATAAGTTATTATAATATATTCGAATGAAAATACATTGTTTAGATAATAGGACTTTCACCTTTAGAAGGTTCTTTGGAAATGCTAAAAGCATTTTGTTTTGGTCTTTTTGAGACAGGGTCTCCCTATAGCCTCAACTGACCCGGAACTCATTATGTAGACCATGTTAACTTTGATCTGCCTGCTTCTGCCTCCCAAGTGCTGGGATTAAAGGTGTGCACCACCGTGCTTGGCTCGAAAGCATTTTCAGTGTAATTTTGAATATAACACTTAAGATACACCAGGAAATGCATTAAACACCCAAGATAATTTTTTTTTACTTTTTCAGAGAATTCAAGTTAATTTTGCTAGTTGGTATTTGAATAAGTAGTGAATGTTTCTCACCCTTCCGTTTTCTGCTGCTATCATTTCTTGTTACTGTACGAAGTTTCTAATATGGTGAACTCATACTAATTCATGATGTTTGGAAAAGTGGTATGTCAAGAAGGATTTGAATATATTATTAAATGTTGAAAGAAGGAAAAGCTTTATTTAAAGATGCTAGGTCCGCATTATGTTACTAAGGCATAGTTGTCATCAGTTTTCCTGTTGCTGCTACCTGAGTTCTTGATTCTATTCCTCTTGTGAATACACGTGGCTCTAATTTATTGTTTATCAAAAGTTTCTTTAAAAACAGTAATACTCATTTTTATGCTTAATGCGCTTTAGAAAAATTAATGAAAATATGTGTGCTTCTCATTTTGCTATTTTAAGTTTTAAAATCATTAGCAAGAAGAAACTTTAAGTGAGGAACATATACCAAGATTAAAATTTTGTTAATTGAAAAAGGTATACATTTTTTCCCTTAATTTAATCTGACCGAATTTCCTGTGGACCAGGATTTATCTTTTCTTACAGCTGTCCTCTCATGCAGTGTGCATGTAGTCTTTAAGACTGTACCTTGTCATAGACACTAACAAAATATTGGAAAAACTAAAAGTAGGCTGGTTCATTAAAATAATGAAAATTTTGTTAATTGTGAAATTCTAATATATGGTTTTCACTTGTGTGTGATAGAAGGAAAAAAGATTTATATGTCTACTTTTGACATTTATTCTCCTCATAAATATTTAGAGCTTACATTTTTATGAAACTCTACTGAGTAAATCTATAAAATAATCAAAGATCCTAGATATATAAAAATAAGCCATTAAAACTCATGAGTTATGTTTTGCTCTGTATGGACATTATTATATTACTTTTCCAGAAATCATGTATTTTTGGCTTAGTTTGATTAGTTTCACATCAATTACTGAGCACCATAGGACTTCTAAGGTGAGAAATATTCTCTGTGGGGCTTTTTCTTTACTCACATTAGAAACCACATTCTCTGGGCCTAAAACTCACTCTGTAGTAAGCCTTTATTTCATCAGTTAATGATAATAATTCTAGAAAAATCTGCCTTTTGTGTAGTTCTTTATAATTTCTGAATTTATTGCTGACTAAGCAAAGAGCTAGAAACAACTTACAGGTTGATAAGTTGGTGTTTGGTTAAGCTAGTTTTGGTGTATCCATATGATATTATAGCATGCCATTGTTGGAATGAACCAGGTAGCCCAGGAATACACGTGCTGTGAGGAAAGGGTTAACTCAGCTGGCTTGGGTTGCTCAAATCTAGTACATTCCCAGAAAAAGCCTCCTGTTAGGACTGGCCCTTTGTTGGCTCCTGGGAGATGAGCTCTCCCAGGAGAACAGGAATTATTCTGCCTAGGAGGTATTTTTGTATGTCCACAGATCCCAGTTTGATCACAGTTTTGCAAACAATGTGATTTGCGGAACATTGATTTTGCTCTAGGAACTGGAGTCCAATTGGTTGAGGTCAGTTATGTGGGTACTGAATGCCTCCTGACTGACCCCTAATAAAAATGCTGGACACTAAGGTCTGGGCCAGCTTTCCTGATGAAAGCACTTCACACATGCTGAGACAGTTGAGCACATCCATGCTGTGCCTCTGGGAGAGGATATATGGAAGCTTGTACTTGGTGCCCCTGGACTTTGCTCATGCTTTTCCTTTTTGCTGATTTTACCTATATCTTTGTTTTGATGTCAAAACCTGTAATTGAGGGAAGGAAAGGAGGGAAAAGAGCTGTAACTATGAGTATAGCACCTTTTCTGAGTTTATGTTTTAAAAACTTTTAAGATTATGTATATTGACAATTTATAGCTTATGAATTTATGGGATCCAAACTGATTGTATGACAGCTTAAATTGTAACTGCCTAAGACTAGCAAGATTTAGCTAATAGTGTTACAATAATCACTGCTCATTAGTTTTGATGACTGTACTACTATGAGGAACAAAGTAAGATGGTAACTGAGAAGAGAGCTTTGTACCTTCTTTGCAGCTTTATGGTACATATGGCATTTAAAAGCTGTTTTTAAAAGGAGTGTAAAGTGGGTGGTTTTATTTGCCTGAGTTGGCTTTGGGAAGCCGATAAACATCCTACTGGTTGTATCTGGAGAAGAGGCTGTTCGTTTCGGGAACTGGCTCTCCTCCCTTTGGTCATCTGGTTCTATGGATATTATCTGATACCTCTTTAATTTGAACACTCCTTTTCATCTGTCAGCAAATACTCCTGGCTACATTTCATAATAAATTCAGTGTCTGGTTCCTTCCACTGCCTCAGTCCTATCTCCCTGGGTCCTGGTGGCTCTGATGTTGGTTTGAGTCTTACAAATTTTAAGACCTTGAATGAGTTATTTATTCTGGTTCTAAATCTTAGCTTCCCTTTTTGAAAAATGAGCATAATACTATCTGACTCATGGGGTGTGGGAATTAAATGAGAACGACTGTAGCATTCTTCATACAGCTGTGGTGCATTCTGTGAAAGGTAGCCGTTAGTTATTAATGTCCCAGATGCTTCATATCTCTTCTATCCTAAGGTTTTTACAAGGTTCTCATGCAGCAGAAGGATGCATTGTGCCTTGCTCTCTATTGTATCCCTTTCTCTGTTTTGTTTATAGATGCCTGTATTGCCTGAAGCCTTTTCTACCCTATAACTCCTACTTCTTTGGATTTCAAATCTTCCTCTTTTCCTTTTTAATTCCACCCTTAGTAATTGTGTCCAAAGCTTCATGCTAGGCACAGTGAGGTCAAAAAGATGAATAAAACGTAGTCTTTGCCCTTAATGCTTCTATAAATAACTTAATTGTAGAGACAAATAGTTCTCTATGGTATAACAGAGAAAAAAATAACTATCTTGTCTACTGTTATTTTCTGTTTCTAACAGATATATATATAGCGTATGTGGTACCTCCCTTTCTGTCCTTGAGGTTGCAGATTATACAGAAAGAAATAAAGGGAAGTGGCACAGACCTTCAGTTTCTAGTTAAGCCCTTTATCACGTCTAACCTGGACCCTTGCTGCTCCTCTTATTCAGAAAGAGAGTGCTCTTTTGGAGATAGGTAGTGGTTAAACTGATAGAGCACATGCATAATTCTATACTTGTGTTGCTAAGAAAAGGTTAGAAATGAAAGCAAGCTGCAGCTCTTTGCTAGTGTTGGTCTGCATTCATTACCCAGTGCCTTGATATCCTGTAGAATTTCCCAACTGAAGAGCTTAAGATGGTGGCTGAGGCCATCTTCAGTTTTCTAGTGAGAATAGGAACACAGTAAAATCAGGTGACTTACCTAAGACTGCTTTGCATAATTGAGTAATGTCACTAGCCACTTCTAACATATCTGGTTGATTTGCTTCTGGTTTTTCTGTATAGATAATGGTATATGTAGGTACATATCAGTGCAATATAACTTTCCTAAAGTATATCTCTGATCATATCCTCCTCTACTTAGAAGGACTGTATGGTGTCTTATAGAATAAAACTACCAGACTGTAAGCACTGTATGGATAGAGAACTTACTTGTGTTGTTAAGTATATCCTTTATAGCTAAGTCAGTGTTTGATACACAGTGGGGCTCCCCTTAATATTGCTGGATGATTAAATTCCTGATGATGTACTCATGAGCATTCTTCCTTCCAACCCCAGTATATTCCTCCTAGTTTTTCTTTTCCTGTGTATTCAGGCTTCTGGTCTGTCCCTACTTCCCAGCTCATTCCACTTTTCGTTTGTCTTAACTTCTGGTTGGAACTTTCGTGATTTATTTTCCTTGCAGTGCCATTTAAATATTTGTATGCCTCTGACTGAGCTCCCCAGTTATATCACAAAACTCCTTGTAAACAGAACTGTGGTGGAGTGATGCCACATTATGGTGATGCCTGAACAAAAACAGTTTGACTCTAACATCCATTTCAACCAGGTGTGGGACCTGGACTGTTCTGAGAACTTGTTTCTTCAGATTTCTCCTGGAACTGTGCTCCTGAACAAAGGCCTTGCTCTCTCTTTATTGAAACCATATGTCCAGCATCACATGGGAAAAGAGGAACTTGGAGCTTGTCTTATCAGAGGATTATGTCTCTTCTTATCCCTACTGACCTAGAACAGAACACACAACCACAAACAGATGTTATCAGTCTAATCCCACCTGTTGTTTATAACACAAATGGGATAATCTGTTGCTTCCAACAAATATTCACTGCTTCCAGGATTTGATATGTACTACACACACACACACACACACGCACACATGCACACACACATGCACACACACAGACACCACATGCTATTCTGGATCAAGGGCAAGTAAGGTGATTTAATCATGAGGATTAAAGCTGTGTGTTTAGGTTGCAAGAGGAGTCCAAGGCCTAGTAAACTTGTTTACAATATAAACAAACTGAGATAGTGTCCCAGAAGTCATTCCCACACAGAGCTAGGCGTTCTCCATAACTGTCTCTTTTGAATGGTGTCCTATGTCGAGTAGGTATCCAATACATATTTGTAGGATTTTTAAAATCATATTTCTTAATTATGCAATTTCCAAAATGCGTATTTAATTAAATGCCTATTTAATTCCTATGATATTTAATGGGACAGCATTCTAATATTGCTTCTGAAGTGTCCAAAGATACTTAGAAACTAAAGCTTTGGTGTCTCTCTCCCCCTTTCTCATTTAAAATTGACCACAGAATATTATATGATAATTTGAAAGCTCTGTAACTCTAATTTATTGTGATGCACAAGCTTCTGTGAGACGTCATCAACTAAGATTTTATATAAAGAGCTGCGAGTATGGTGCCACTGTCATAGAAGTTTGACAGTGTAAGATGATATTCTATTATGATTTTTATTTATCAAAAGAAAATTGTTTTAGTTAGCTTTCTATATTTGTGAAAAACACTGATCAAAATCAACCTGAAGAGGAAAGGGTTTATTTGGCTTGCAGCTCACAGTCTGTCATGAAGGGAAGCCAAGGCAGGAACTTGGGGCAGGAAGCTGGAGGCAGGAACTGAAGCACAGACCTTGAAGTATAGACTCTGCTTATTGGCTTGCTTCCCCAGTCTGTGCTCAGTTTGCTTTCTTATACAACCCAGGACCCATCACTCAACAACCAAGAAAATGCCTCACAGGACAATCTGATAGAGGAATTTCCTCATTTGGGGTTACCTCTTCCCAGGTGTGTTGAGTTGATAACTGAAGGGCTCCAGCACAAAAATAATGTAGAGAAACTGTATTTGCCATCAATAAAATTTACTAATAGTTTACTGTTTAACTGGTTTCAAATTAATAGTTTGAAATACAATCTTGGCTATATAAGTTTAAACAATATTTCTGTATATTTCCATATGGCTACTCATGAATTTAATTTAAAGTTCCCAGAAATTTAAAATTTGAGGTATTTTTTATAGGCATCATGACTCAAAAGAATTTTTCCTGTACATATATTCTGTATTTGAGGAAGGGATAGTTATTACCTGAACTTGAATAAGTGATGTTCATAGTTATAAGGAAGGGTATGGTATCTTTTAAAAATATTTTATTCATTGTTGTTATTTTATGTATATGTGTGTATTGCCTGCATATATGTAAGTGCATCTGTGTTGTGCAATGCCCATGGGGGTCAGAAGAGGGCGTCGGATCCCCTGGAACTGGAGTTACAGATGGTTGTTAGCTGCCATATGGGTGCTGGGAACTGAACCCAGGTTCTCTGAAAGAGCAGCCAGTGCTTTTAATTACTGAGCTATCTCTCCACCCCAAAAGTATGGTATCTTGTGTGTATGTAACAGGTCAGAGGTCAACCTTCAGTGTTGTTTCTTAAGATACATCTACCCCACCCCCCTTTTTTAAACTTACTATTATTTTTATTATTTATTTTATTTTTTTGGTCTTTTTGAGACAGAGTCTCCCTGTAGTCCCAGCTGTCCTGGATTCACTGTGGAGACCAGGCTGGCCTCGAACTCACAGAGATCTGCCTACCTCTGCCTCCCGAGTGCTGGGACTAAAGGCGTGCACCACACCTGGAAAACTCTTATTTTTATGTGTATGAGTGTTTTGCTTTGCATGTATGTAATTGCACTGGTGCATGCAGTGCCCTTGGAATTACAGATGGTTGTTAGTTGCCATGTAGGTTCTGAAAACTGAACCCAGTTCCTCTGGAAGAGCAGCCAGTACTCTTAACTGTGGAGCCATCTTTCTAGTTCCCTACCTTGTTTTTTGAGACAGGATCTTTCACTGGTCTGGGACTTGATTAGGCTAGGTTAGCTAGCCAGCAAGCTCTAGGGGTCTGTCTCTCTTCACCTGTGACTCAAGTTTGGGATTGTAAGTGCATACCACCATGCTCCAACACTCAGGAGGCAGAAGCAGTTGAATTTTGTGAGTTTGAGGATATCCTGTTCTACATAGCAAGTTCCAGGCCAGCCAGGACTACATAATGAGACCCTGTCTCAAAAATGAAAAAAAAAATAGCATTTATGTTTATAGAGTACTCTGCAATTGTTAATTAGCCAAACCAGTGTTTATCTTTAGATAAATGTCTGGCAAGTGCCTGTATTGACCAGTTTTGAGCAAGAGTTCCAGTCACCATTTGAGAACTCTGAATTCTGGACTTAGTTCATATTTATCTATATAGTGAGGATTCTTCAAAGTGTATTTAATTATTAAATTATACCAATTTTTTAAGAGAAATACTGAAAATGATAAAATATTTTGTTTTAGTATACTTTCTTTTGCTATAACTGAATACCACAGACTGAGTAATTTGTAAAGAACAGAGGTCTATTGAGTTCATGGTCAGGAGTCCAAGAGCATGGCTCCTGCAGCTGCCAAGAACCTTTTGATCCATTGTGATATGCTTTGTGAGGGAACAAACATCCAACATGTGAATCTTTGGAGACAAAGTCAACCATAGTAGCTTTTCTGTGCATTGTATTAGAAATTCACAGATAAGACTAAAAGTTCTTTCTAAAATATAACCTAAATATTTCTCTTTAGAGCTTAAGTAGCTGATTTTTTTTTTTGGGGGGGTCTTCCATTCAATGCATTTTGTAATGAATACCCTGTGTGATGGTTAATATTGGTTGTTGACAGGATTTAGAATCACATAGGACACAAATCTCTGGGCATGCCTTGTGAGGGAGTTTCTAGATTGAGTTCATTAAGGTAGGAGGACCCACCCTAAATATAGGTGGCACTGCTCCATGGGCTGAAGTCCCAGACTGAAGAAAAAGGAGAAAGCAAGCTGACATTAGCATTTATCTCTCACCAACATTTGTTGATTTTTGTTCTTGATGATGGCCATTCTGATTGGGGTGAGATGGAATCTCACTGTAGTTTTGATTTGCATTTCACCTTGTGTTTAAAGTTTTTAAATTTTTTCTCCTATATTTATTGGCCATTAGTACTTTTTTTTTTTTTTTAATCCTAATGAGTTTATTTGGCTTGCTAACAGGGCATAGGGTGGATTTTTATTTACAGATGAGTGGGCACCCTCCTATTTATGGCTGCACTGGAAAGTCCACACTCAAATATAGATCCTGTGACTTCCCGACAGCTGCACAAAATGGCAAGAGAGTTGCCTCATGGCATTCTTGCCCATCCCCCACATGCAGCTAAGGTCTACTGATTGGATGGGAGGGATAACTGACTCCCCTATTGACTCTTTGATGAGTGTGGGAAGGAGGTGTGACTTTAGCTTGCAGGCCAGAGGACATTTCCAGTTAACACTCTACCCTTTCCTCTGACTCTTACATTCTTTCTGCCAACCTCTTCCAAAAAAGTCCCTGAGCCTTGGATGGGGTGATAGTGTGGGATGATCTTCCTCCTATTGTGGCAAGGCACTGAACTTTTGGGTCTCTGCATCATCTGTTTTCCATGGGCTGTTGGTCCATGTCCATGGGATTCCATCTACTATAAAAATACAAACAACAAGAAGCAAGAACATCTAAACAGTGGCTGCTATAATAACTTAACCTATGGGCATAAACACAAATACTTGGATGGTACTTTAGCAGATGCATCACATCCATCTTACAAAACAATTGCAGTGGCTTTGCCACTGGGGCTCATCTCCTCCCCTGCCACAGGGGGATTGGTGTGGTCTACAGTACCAGATGTGTATTCCACCTCTAGGAGCAGGCATTATATCCAATTGAAAATTTGCTGGTTGTGCATACACTAGACATGCCACTATTGCACCAGCTGGAACATCATGCTTGGCATGTTGATAGTGCAGCACTCAGGATCCATTGTTGACCAGAATTATAGGGGATAGTTCTCCCCCAGCCATCTGCATGTCACTTTAGTACTTCTTTATTTGAAAAGTACCTGTTTAGTTCATTTGTTCACTTACTGAATTATCTTTTTCTTTTGGTGTTTCCTAAAAAAAATTATTATTTTAATTTTATTTTACTAATTTTTTTAACTGTCCTGGAACTCACTATGTATACCAGGCTGGCCTTGAACTCACAGAGATCCGCCTGCCTCTGCCTCCCAAGTGCTGGGATTAAAGGTGTGTGCCACCACACCCAGAGTATTATTTTAATTTTATGTGTATGCGTGTATTGCCTGCATGTACATAGGTGTGCCTGTGTCGTGCAATGCCCTCAGAGGACAGAAGAGGCTTTCGGATCCCCTGGAACTGGATTTTTGGACAGTTGTTAGCTGCCATGTGGGTGCTGGTATTCAAACCTGGGACTTCTGCAAGAACAATCACTGTTCTTAACTGCTGAGCCATCTTTCCAGCCCTCTTTTGGTGTTTTAATTACATTTTATTTATTTATTTATTTATTTATTTATGTATTTTACTTTATGTATGTATGAGTGTTTTGCCTGCATGTATGTAAGTGCAATGCCCACAGAGGCTAGAAGAGGGTATCAGATTCCCTGGAACTTGAGTTATGGATGGTTGTTAGTTGTCTTGTGGGTGCTGAGAACTGAACCTGAATCCTCTGGAGGGGCAGCAAGTGCTCTTTAGCCATTTTTAAATTGTTTTTTTTTTTTTTTTTAGGAAATACACACACACACACACACACACACACACGCACACACACACACGTATTTGTAGATCTTAATCCTGTGTTAGATGAATAACTGGCAAAGACTGTCTTCCATTTGTGTAAGCGGTCTCTTTTACTCTCTTGTTTCTTTCGCATTGCAGAAACCTTTTAATTTATGTAGTCTTGTCAGTTCCTCATATTATTTTCAGAGCTACTAGAGTCCTATTAAAAAAGTCATTGCCTGTATCCTGAAGTGTTTCAGTTTTAATTTCTTTGTTTCGACATGATAAATATTGGTAGATCCAGACATCATATAAACAAAAGCTCTTCGGAATCCTCAGTAATTTTTTAGAATATGGAATTTTCAAGCTATAAAGTTTAAGTGCTGCTGCTCCAGAGGATAGATTAGAGGATAAAACACATGGAAAAATTTATTATAATAGTTCAGATATGAAGGTAATAAGAACTTACAGTACAGCAAGTAAAAGGGGAGGAAGAGGCATATTCAGTAGACACTGATGACCGAAAAGAGTGTCAAGACCCCTGAAAATTACAGTATGAAAAAATGGAGACTGCTGGAGTGTGCAACTTAGCACCAGTGATGTGGGGGACAGTTCAGCACATCGTATTATAGACTCTGAAAACAACCTCTCTGTAACTTTTTCTTCATTTGTCATAAAGACTTACATAAGGATGCCTTTTTCAGTTTTTTTTATTAGCAAAATCTTTTAAGAAACTGGAGTATCTTATCAGAGGAACTTATATTCATTCACTAGAGTGTTGTGTATACACTGAAAATGATGCTGATGAATATTTAACAATATAAAATTGCACTTTAAAAATTTCAGTTGCATAGTAAAGTTTTGTCTATTATCAATTTGGTAGAGATACTGGTTTAAGATTTATGGTTAGCAGTACTTCTTTTGTAAAAAGTTCAGGTCAACCAATAAGTATAATATTTCAGTAGTATTTTTTTTTCCTAAAACATTATATTCTTGGCCCATTTGGAAATTGTAGGCCAAGGTATCCACAGCAGACACTGTACTTTTGTGAATATGAATATACCTAACATTAAAAGGTACTGTGCAATAATACTATTTCTGAAATGACAGTTGATGAATATTTGACCTAATTTTAAGGTTCAGGTTTAGTTATAGATATTTAGACAAGCATCATGTTGCATGCAGGAGATAGTAAATAAATTGTATTTTACAAGCAGTTCAGAAAGTTGACATACTTGCTCTGTGCACTTGAACATTGCTTGGTTTTCAGTTTTTATGGTCAAAGTTGATAACCTTTAACTTTTTACATCTTGGTAGACTGGCGTGGCATATTTGCACAGTGATTTGAACGAGTTATTTAAATTCAAGTTGAAAAGCATAGACCCACAACTGAAGACAGTCTTGTATACTGTTATATTGTATATCATTCTGACTTTGAAATAAGAATTCTTCCTTTCTGATCTTACTACTGAATCCCTAGGTTTGGTGAGTCAGATCCGTAAAGTACTTAATTTCTGTAGTTTATTAATAATTTTTAAAGTGTGTCTCATCAGCTGGTTCATATGACTCCCATGTGTGTTTGCTTTTACTTTGAGAGGGTTTTTAACAGAGAACATTACATTTCCTGATCTAGGCATTCTGTGAGGCAGAGCAACATTCTTGAGCACATCACATTCCTTTTTCTTTCTCTTTTGAGAAAAGGTGACCTTAAACTCCTGGTTTTCCTAGTCTGCTTCCAAGTGCTAGGATTATAGGAGTACTCTACCACCTGGCTTATGTAGTACTGGAGACTGACCCCAGGGCTTTATGTATCCTAGCCAAGCACTCTACCAGCTGAGCTACATCCCCAGCCTCACATTTATATTTTCAGTATTTCTTTCCTGTATATCTGATGGAGTTTATGTGAACCTAGTTTTTGTTTGAACTGAACAGTTGATGTTTGGCGTTTGTGACATATGTGCCCAAATTTCTTTTAGAAGTTTTTCTCTATAAAATATTTCTCCATATTATGACGGAGCCGGCGGCAAAGGGCCGCGTGGCAGGCGGCGTCGGTTGTGGCGTTGAGGTCGTTGTGTCCAGACCGCTGCGGTGGTAGAGGTTTCCGTGACCGCGGGTGCGGCTCTTTTAGCCCTGCACCGGCTCCGTGACTGCCGGGAGGGGCCCCGCAGCGCCCACTTCCCCCTCCAGGACCCCACGCCAGCAGCAACCCTGAGCCGACAGCCGGAGCGACCGGGAGCGGCGGCCTCAACGGCCTCGCACCGGCCCATCAAGGGAATCCTGAAGAACAAGAGCTCTGCGACTTCCCCCATGGTGGCCTCGGCGGAACAGCCCCGCGGGAACGTGGAAGAGGAGCCGAGTAAAAAATCCCAGAAGTGGGATGAAATGAACATCCTGGCAACATATCATCCGGCAGACAAGGACTATGGTTTAATGAAAATAGATGAGCCAAACACTCCTTATCATAATATGATAGGTGATGATGAAGATGCCTATAGTGATTTGGAAGCCAGTGAAGCCGTGACTCCAGATATCTTAGCTAAGAAATTAGCTGCTGCTCAAGGCTCCGAGCCAAAGTTTCGAATTCGGGAACAAAAAAGCAGTGGGGAGGAAGATAATGACCTCTCACCTGAAGAGCAAGAAAAGAAGCGACAATTTGAAATGAAAAGGAAGCTTCACTACAGTGAAGGACTGAATATTAAACTAGCTAGACAATTAATTTCAAAAGATCTACACGATGATGAGGAAGATGAAGAAATGTTAGAGACTGTAGATGGAGAAGGCATGATGAATATTGAAGAATCAAATCAAGAGCCTAGATAGGTACTACAGCCCATGATGGATTCAAACTCACAATCTGCCTGCCTAAGCCTCCCAAGTGCTGAGTTTATAGGATCTACTACAACTGATCAACAGCAAAACAAATCAGAAAGTTCATAAAAAGAAATTTGTTCAACATTGCAGTCATTTGTCAAATAAAAACCTTGTTACTACAAACATTGCTTCTTGTTCTCTACAATTCATGACTTAAGTACCAAATACACGCCAATTATATATTGCCAAGAATTAAATTATAACAATAGAGACTGATTAGACTAAAAATGCCTAATTAACGCATATATTCTTGTGCCTCATACTTCACCAAAAATACAATGTAATGTCATTAGTCCAAAACTGCTTTACTTTTGTAAGAACACTGGTTAATTTGTGTAAGATATTATATAGCTTTTTATGCTCTAGAGATTAAATAATGTCTGGGTGGGCTAATTTATTTTTGCCACTTCTAGATACAGCACCTCTTATAAAAGTTTGTTGAGGGAGGGTTGGTTATTATTATTATTATTATTATTATTATTTTGTTGTTGTTGTTGAATGCCTGTTGGCACTGTGGGATATATATGTGGATAAATATTCAGGCTGAAAGGAATTTTTTTAACACTTGTCTTCAACTTGTTTCGGCTTATAGAGAATGATTGTAAGAGTTACTGTTGCATTTTCTGATCTATGACCTTTAAAATTCCTATTGACGCCAGGCATGGTGGCACATGCCTTTAATCCCAGCACTTGGGAGGCAGAGGCAGGCGGATCTCTGTGAGTTCAAGGTCAGCCTGATGTAAATAGTGAGTTCCAGGACAGCTGGGGCTAAAAGGAAACCCTGTCTCAAAAAAAAAAAAAAAAAAAAAAAAATTCCTATCAACTTTGTGTTTGCAAGAAAAGAATTGGAAATTTTCTCATTCAGACTAGGTTTTTTTTTCCCCCCACAAATAAATATCAGGTTAAAGTTGCACCAGCATCTGCTCTGAATGCTCGTTTGGCCCATCGGGCAGGCTTCAGATCCATTTTTAATATAGCGTCGCTGTCAGCAGTCCCTTTTTGTACCTGTCTTAACATCTTTGCTTTTGTGTCCTACTCCTTTGTACCTATACACACACAACTGTAATACAGAACAGCAAAGGTTGTTAGGACATTAGAAACTCTTCTTCCTCTCACATCCTTTGCCATTTGCTGCAGTAATGAAATTCTTGTTTTGACTGTCAGCACCTGCTAGTTCTACTACATGAAGAGAATAGAGTGAGGAGTAGCAGGCACACAGGCAGGAAGTACAGTTCAGCTGCTTGACCTCTCTGCCCCTCTGATTGCAGCTTGGCAATTAAATTGCTAATATTATTTCATTTGATTTAATTAGATCTTAGAAAACAGTTAACTGAGGCTTTTTGTATGATGGGAAAATTGTATATAATCAGTCATATGATTGTTCCTGAATGTACAGACAGAATTATGTCTGAATGTTGTTTTTTAATTTAAAGATTCTAGGTAGTCCCTGCTTTAAGGGAATATGATAATACATACTATGACAAATGAACTTTATTCTTCTAACATGGTAGAAATTACTTGGGTTTTTTTTTTCACTGAAATGAAGTGTAGTTCCTGTGTGTCTTGGTTTAGTGATGGCTTCATTTCTAGTTAGTTATTTGTATCTTAATTTTTTGGTAGCACCAAATGAAATATGTTATATGACAGACTTTTGAAATAACTTCTGTATATTATATACATGAAATGGCTTTTATTGAACAACTTATCTTCCACTTTAAATTTATGGAACTATCATGTCAAAATAAAAACAAAAAGTAGGTTAGAAAAAAATATTTCTCCATATTATTAGAGGAGAATAAATTTAAAAAAATTTTATTATTTTATTTTTTGCATACGAGTGCATTGCCTACATGCGTGTAAATGTACCCATGTTGTGCAATGCCCACAGAGGTCAGAAGAAGGCATTGAATTCCCCTGAAACTGGAATTATGAACAGTTGTTAGCTGTCATGTGGGTCCTGGGAATTGAACCCAGGTCCTCTGCAAGAGGAACCAGTGTTCTTAATCACTGAGCCATCTCTCCAGTCCTAAGGAGAATACATTTTAAAATCAGCTTTAATCACTGAGCCATCTCTCC
The DNA here is from genome assembly GCF_000622305.1 of Nannospalax galili. NCBI lineage: Eukaryota > Metazoa > Chordata > Mammalia > Rodentia > Spalacidae > Nannospalax > Nannospalax galili. The sequence continues at coordinate 3,575,122 of NW_008355157.1, forward strand.
AGTCCTAAGGAGAATAAATTTTAAAATCAGCTTTATTTATTTTATGGTGCTTGGAATTAATGGCCTTGTTCACATTAGACAAGTGTTCTATCACTGCAGAGACAAGCTATAGCCCCACTTGCCTTTTTAAAAAATTTTTATTTATTTTTTAAAAGAGTATAGCGTAGTGGTTTATTTACAGCAGAGTGGGCACTCCACATTATGGCTGCGTTGTAAAGTCCACACTCAAATACAGATCCTGTGACCTCCCGACAGCTGCACAAAATTGTGAGAGAGGTGCCTCTTGGTGTTCTAGTCTTATATATCCTTTGCCCCTCCCCTCACATGCAGCTAAGGTCGACTGATTGGGTGGGAGGGGTAACTGATGAGCGTGGGAAGGAGGTATGACTATAGCTTGCCAGCTGAAGGACATTTCCAGTTAACACTCCACCCCTTCCTCCGGCTCTTACATTCTTTCCACCAACCTCTTCTGCAAAAGTCCCTGAGCCTTGGAGTGGGTAGTAAGTGTGGGATGATCTTCCTCCCATTGTTGCAAGGCACTGAACTTTCAGATCTCTGCATCATCTGTTTTCCATGGGATGTTGGCCAGTTTGAGTAGGTTTCCATCTACTATAAAAACACACACAGCAAGAAGCAAGAACATCTAAACAGTGACTGCTATAATAACTTAACCTATGAGTATAAACACAAATGCTTGGTCGGTACTTTTTTTTAAATATATTTTATTTATTATTTTTATTTTATGTGTATGAGTGTGTTGCCTGCATGTATGTGAGTGCACCTGTGTCATGCAATGCCGTGGAGGTCAAAAGAGGGCTTCACATTCCCCTGGAACTGGAGTTAAGGATGGTTTGTGGTCACCATGTGGGTGTTGGGAATTGAACCTGGGTCCTCTGTAAGAGCAATCAGTGCTCTTAACTGCTGAGCCATCTCTCCAGCCCCTTGGTTGGTACTTTAGCAGGTGCATCACTTCCATCTAACAAAGTAATTGCAGTGAGTTCCCACCCCCACTTGCCTTCTTTTCTAGCTTATAACACTAATTTCATTTTCTGATATTTTTATCCTGACCTGGAAGGAAAGTTAGGATGTCTCTTACTAAGCTCATTGAAGGTAGAGATTTTGTTTAATCGCATTGGATACAGCCTAAACATGATATTGTAAATAGAAGGATAGAAAAAACAAAGTTAGGGACAGATGGACTAGATATTCACTGAATATGTTAATTTTGCAGTTTTATTTATGCTTACTTAGATGTTCTCCTAGGTTCCTCTCTAAGATGGTTTAGGAGTTCTTAGGAATAAGAATTATACTACTGTTTGTTTCTTTTGGTCTCTCTTCAGTTTCAGAACTTATCCAAGGTATGTCTTCTTGGATCTCTGGTAGACATTACAAATTCATTATGATTAAAATTGAACTTCAGAAGGCTCCTTTTGGCCAAGGTGAGGCAATATGCATCTCAAACAACAACAAAAAGGTGCATTTGATTGAAACACTTATTTTGCTAGAAATCACTGGGGGAAAATAACTATGACACTACGTAAAGAATAGCAGTTTCAAGAACAAATTAAGCATTTATCCTACTTATAATATTAAGTGTATTTCAGGGAAATCAAGCAATAAGCCTTTACAGAAAATTCCAGCTAATAAATTTGGAAAGAATGATAAAAGATATTCAGATCACCAGTTTTCAAAACTAAAAAACGTTGTGATTTAAGCCATAATTGCCCATGGTTGAGTATTGAATGAAGGTTAATTATGACATGTGTTCTAGTCCTTCCCTAATGTGTTTCAGGCCTCTTTACCTAAATATGTACCTAAAATAGTGGAATGTACCTGAATTTGAGTATGTTCATAAGAGGTGGGTGATCCTCTCTTTGACAGGGAAGTCACAGATTTTTTTTTTCCCCATGTCATATCAAAAGGCACACTGTGTTGATTTGTTCTGTTACTGATGCTATTAACTTTAATCACTTTGTTTAGAAAGTGCCTGATCAGTTTATCCACTACAAAGTTGCTGTTTTCCTCTTTGGAATCAGTAAATATTTTGTTAGAAATACTTTACTATGTAAATACCTGTAACTCTGTAAATTTCACTGTGATTTACCATTCATTGATGCTCCTTATTGGAATCACAGGTTGATTAAAATGTTCTAAAATTAAAACCTTTCGAGCACTATTTTAGTTAGCTTTTTCATCACTGTATCAAAATTTATGAGAAAATCTAGAGAGAAAAGATTAATTTCTGCTCATAGTTTTAGAGGTTTCAGTTCATGGTCAGCTAACTCCTGGTTTCCGGACCTCTATCAGGCAGGGAATGATGGCGGAGGAGCGGTATGTCAGGGCAGATCTGTCCACCTCTTGGCTTCCATGAAGCAGTTGGGGGAGGGCTGGGACAAGGTATAGCCCCAAAACATGCCCCCACTGACCCACCTCTTCCACCAAGGCCCACCTCCAAAGATTTCTGCCAGTTTCCAGAAGTGTAACCAAATTAGGTCCTATGTATCTTGTCATATTATCATTCTTCTAGAGCCTTTACATTTCTGAATGTATTAGGTGCTCATCTTGTAGTTTTCTAGTCCTAGATCTAGAACCAGTCCTTGTTCCTTTTAGGATTAATCCACTAACTGGACCAGGGTCCTCATGATCCAGTCACTGAATTTACAAACTTGTGACCAACCTTCAACACACCAGCCTTCGGAAGGGGACACTTCATATCCAAACCATATCAACCACTTATTGCACCTCCTGGATGATGGGTCACATTCAAAATGGGAGCTCTAGAAATATTTTATAAAATTACCTTTAGACTATGCATATAAGTTGTATATGAAACATAAGTGTGTGTTTGTGTGTGTGTGTGTGTGTGTGTGTGTGTGTGTGTGTGACCTTTATGAGGGGTTTGGGGATTGATATCAGGTTATCAGACTTACATCAATGGGTGACAAGTGCCTTATCCACTGAGCCATCTCATGGATCCTCAAATTTTTTATTTTTATGTCATCAAATATATCTGTATGGGTTTCCTCTTGTACAGGGTTTGAGTCAGAAGAGCACACTTATGTTTTCTGCAACAGTGCATACATAGTTGAACTTCATTATTTTAGATTCAGTATTTGTGAATTTACCCCGTCATAATTTCCAAATTAACATTCTCGGAACTTTCTGATCATTTTTAGACATGCACTTTACCGTGCCAGTGCCTCCATGTGTCAGAGCCAGTCTTTTTAAATGGAGATTTTGTTATGCAGGCATGATTGAATACCTCACTGACCATGGGTAATCCTTTAACCTCCAGCCCCTTTCTCCTTTCTGGAGGTGGGATGTGACTGGAAGTCCCATTGCTATTAGCATACCTTAGTCCCCATCTTGAAGCTGTCTGGGGCACTCAGTAACCAGTTATCTTCTCATGATAGGAAGGATGATCTCTTCACTGAAGATTACAGGGGTTTTAGAGTTACAGACTAAAAAGAGGAACAAGCCCTGAATCTGTGTTTTACACTATCACACTTTTAGTAATTCCCGTATGAGTTGTTGGGGACTAGCCTGGGTCATATGTCTTCTATGTCTGTGGGGACTTTTTGCTCCTGTTAGACCAGACATGCTCCACCTTTATTTTGGAGGACACTACCCCTCCTGTAACACATATCTGAGAGTATATTGGGGAGGTACATTTCCAAATGGGTATATTTCCCAGAAGAAGTGGGATTAGATACTAGACAGAAACAACTATTTATTGCAGTATTTGGAAGAGTTTATTGGATATGCTTGAGTTAGTAAATTGTGGTGTTTCTGAGAAAGGAAAGGTCCTGAATGATTTTTTTTTCAAAGGAGACTCCTTACTGCTTGGCTTCCTCATTATTTTGGTTGATACCTGACTTTCAGAACTGATTCCTCTAGCTTTAGCTTCTGTTATCATCGCTAGAGGGAAATGCCAGGTGAGTGTGAAGGAAAATCAGCATGAAGCCTGCAGCTTTGGGCTCAGCTACCAAACTTTCTGCCAAAGACACATAAAAGGACTTTCTCTTGACTTTAAGGGGCAAAATATATTATTCTTATACAATACATAGACTATGTATCATATTGCATAATTGTACCACAGGACTTTGGTTGTCATTGTTAGTAATGTCTAAAGTTACAGCATGTAAAAACTCTGTCCTTTCTTTCTAAGCCTGCCAAATACTGAAAAAAGATATATAAAGGAATATTTCCTTTTGGAGCTGAAAGTACTTTTTTCTCTCTAGCTCTTATTTGAAGAGAATATGTAATTTAGACATTTGAATAAAAATAGAGGAAGTGGCCCAAAACTTCAACAGTCTGGCTAAAATGAATCATGACTGTTTCCATCACCAAGAACCATACAGAGAAGGGTAGCCTTGGTTTTTCCCACTGATCCCTGGTTGAGCCTATCCCATGTTGGGTTACATCTCTCGGACATCCCTCCTGTTCCCTCTACTCCAGCCTTCTCCTGGTTCTCTCTCATCCTGTTCCTCTCTCCTTTTCCCTCCTCCAGAAAAAGAACAGAAAATTTTTATGTGTCCAAGTTGTACAAGTATTAGAATCAGTCTTTCTTTTTTTTCAACTTAAAAAAACTTTATTGAGAATTTCATTCATGCATATAAGGTGTTTTGATCAAATCCATGCCCATTCCCTCCCCTCCAACACCGTCCATCCATATCTCTCCATCACTTTTTTCTGACAACTTTGTACTCTCTCTGTCTCTCTCTGTCTCTGTCTCTGTCTTTGTCTCTCTCTCTTTCTCTCTCTCTTTCTTCTCTCTCTCTCTTTCCTTTCTTGGGGCTTTTTGCTACTCTACCATTCCCCCTTCTGAAGAGGTAACCTTAAAATCTTTTAGGGATTAGATAAGAGCTCCCAAATACTTTTGACATTTTTCGCCTTTGGAACAGAAACAGCTATTTATTGCAGTATTTGAAAGAGTTTATTGGGTAGACTTGAGTTAGTAAATTGTGGTGTTTGGAACAGAGTATGTTGCTAAGAGGCCCAAGGACATTTTGACTTTTAGCCAAGAAACTGGCTACTTTTCTTCGGGGTCTTTTTACCCTAACTGCCTAGCCAGTTCCTTCCTACCTCCTATTCTTATCACACCATCCTCTGAAGAGGTTACCCAAATTGCCAATAGGGAATCGGGGCACAGACCGCCCTGGCAGAACCATGCTGAACACAGGGTGAGGCAATTGGGATATCCCTTCAGTGGGTCTGCCCAAAAGACTCCTAAATTGCATAACTCTTATCTGTAGGGAGGAAAGAAGGTCCTTGACTGGTGAATAGGGAATGTGAAGGAGAAGTAAAGGCAAGAGTAGTTAGCATTACAAGTTCTAGACAGGGAATGAGAAAAAAAGAACAGGGCAAATTTCAAATGTTCATATGAGAGTCCATTAGGATTTCTTGATGAGTGCTTCCAAAAGCATACCTCTATTGGGCTCCTCCTCATTTTTCTTTTGTCTACCAAGGCTGAACTCAAGAGTGATGGACTCAGGATTTGTTGTCAAGCACTTTGATAGCTGTTGGAGTGGCTAGAATCAGTGTTGGTTCCCTCTCAAAGCTCCTATCCTTCTTTTAATTCATTTTTTCTCCACTGAGGAGAATTGAAGCTGCTCTAGCCCTGTTTGTCCTCCAAAGGCTCCAGTCCTCTTGCCAGGTGAGCTACATACTTGACAGTCCTTCTGTGGGCCTTGGGCTTTGGGTCATCTGCTTTGAGCAGTCTGCAGACAGTGAGCCACATGTGTTCAGGTGCTTTCAGATTGTGCCGTTCAGGAAGCAGCCATCTTGGGGCCAAGCTGCTAGCTGCAGGTGTGTCTGCTTCTCAGTCTGCATCACTCTCTTGAAGTGCCCATTTAGTTAATGGTGCAAACTCCACAAGGCCAGGCTTCCAAACTTGCCCTCAGAATTTGTTGAATGCTCCAGTGGGTTAGAGTCTTCTTAGCAAACTTTGGGGGAGGTGTCTGGGCCTAACTGTTGGTATTCTTCTTTAGCTTTGGGTGTCTACTGCTTCTTATTCTCAACTGTGGGCCCTAGTCAGATGCCACAACAATAGGACAGTTGTAGCTTATCCTCTTGTTAGATTATGATCATTTTAGGGAACATTATTGCAGGTAGAGGAAAGTATACTTGAACTTCTTATTTTATAGGGTTTGAAGTGTCATTTAAGTAAAAGGTCTATTTGGAATTGTACCTTTAACTGTATCAGAAGGGAAGTAGTTATATTTACATTAGGGTAAGAAACAAGGCCAATATATCTTTGAGTGCAAGTATTTGTCACCATTGGTAACTCACACGTCGGTTATATATGTAAAAGGACACAAGTCAGAGTATCTGATGCTGCCACAAGACGGACTGAGGACCACAGAGCTATAATTCATCCCCCCCATGTTTCTTTCAGGTTTCTTGGCACCTTAGGGATAAATGGAGCTTTAACCACTAGGTGGAGCTTTTTAATTAGAAAACTGTCAAGCCCTCCATCTTACCACTGGAATCTTTGTGGCCTGCTCAGTAGAAAAGCAACTGCCAGTGACAATAGCTGGTGGCAGGTCCTGAAACCTAAGGAAGTTTTCAAATAAGAGAGAAAGAAAGAAAGAAAGAAAGAGAGAAATAAAGAGAGAGAGAGAGAGAAAGAAAGAAAGAAAAAGAAAGGAAGAGACGGTGAATGAGAGAAAAGACACAGAAAGGCAAAAGAAGAGAAAAGGAAAGAGTGAACAGAGATGCTATGCAGTGCACTATAGCTCAGGGATATGGCAGCTGCACCATTTGTTGACTGCTGCTGGTTTGACTCTTTGTTTATGCATTCACCAAGAGTTAGGCTTTCTAGTTGAGATACCATGGTGAATAGGATATTGTTCCCACCCTCAGTTTTCAGGTTAAGGGAGTTTAAAAAGCTGAACTTAAAATCTTGACATCCTTCTTTGTAGAGTATGTTAAATAATATGAAAAATAAAACTCTTTGATTCTGTTTGCTTCATATTCTGTATTTCATTCCCTTACTAGAAGAAAAACAACTGGTATTAAAAAATAATTTTGGGGTCTGGAGAGATGGCTCAGTTAAGAACACTAGCTGCTCTTGCAGAGGACGAGGGTTTGATTCTCAGCACCTGCATGGCAGCTAACAACTGTAACTCCAGTTCCAGGGGATCTGACACCCTCTTCTGCCTCTGTGGGCATTGCACGATACAGGTACACTTATATACATGCAAGCAATATACTCATACACATAAATACAAATAACAAATAAGATAAAAAATAATTTTGTTGACATACTTGGAAAATTAGCTCCTGGAGTTAGGAAATGTTTTATGCAGGACTCTGGAACGTGTGATATGATACCTAGCTCTTAAGGTGGTTGGTTGTGTGCGTGTGTGTGTGTGTGTGTGTGTGTGTGTGTGTATGTGTGTGTGTCCATCCATTCATGAATGTGCTAAGTGAATAGGAGAATCAGATGGGGAACTTCGGCAAGGCATCTGCTATTCATAGTCTTCAGCCTTTTAGGCCTCTGTAGAATTCAAGTTTCTGGCTTTTTAGACTTACCTGATAGCACCACACTCCCTACTCTATGTAGCACACTGCTATCACTGCCTGTATTCAAGGTGTTTTGTGTTTCTCCTTAGTGGTGAGTTCTTTTATGATAGTATATTTGTAACAACTTATTTATACAATTCCAGTGTTGCCAGGTTGTGTATACTCAATACATTTTGGCTCCATGAATATATGAATCTGAGTAGTTATAGTATACTGGTATAAAATAACTTTGCATAGCAATTCTCTCTGAAAATGTTAGTTTGGGGACATACCTGAAAGACCTGCCTTTAATACTTTCCTATATATTGAGAATATATATGGAATTGTTTTGAAGTATAAGAGCTATTAGAGATACCCAGAACATATACCAATTAGAAGATAGAGAGGGATTTGAAGTGCAAATTCTGTACATACATCTCTTGCATTTTCTGGGTTCTGTTGCTTCATCTTGGACACACAGTTCAGCTGTAGTCTTATTTCTAAAATAATAGGGACTAATAACACTGTTAACTACTCCAGGCCTGATAAAGACTTCATTTTACAAAGATGAGCAATGGGATAAGTCAAGGCTGAGTAGAGAAGCAAAAGATGGGCAAAGAGGGATTTCTTTACAACTGAATTGTAGTATACCAGAGATTAGTGCCTGTAAGTTAAGGTTTGTTAATCCCAGCCCTCAGGAGGGTGAAGTAGGAAGTTTGTTGTAAAGTTTGAGGCCAGCTTAGGCTACACAGAGAGTTCTAGGCCAGCCTGAGCTACAGAGTGAGACTCTGTCTGAAAAAAAGCTGAACAAAGCAAAACAAAATAACCTCAAAAATTTATTCATTGAATGTCAAGGTTTTTATATTCAAGATTATAAATTAAGATATAAACATTATTTCAAATCTTTAAATGCATCCTATTTCCTAAAGAATGAATTCCAAAGAGCCTTAAAGAACAAAAACCTTTAAAATAGTATTTTTTTAACAGTCTCTTATGTATCCCAGACTGTCTTTAAACTTGGTATGTAGCCAAGGATAACGTTGGACTTCTGATCCTCCTGACTCCCAAGTGCTGTGATTATAGTCCTGTACCACCATTCTGCTTTATGTAGTGTTGAGGATTGAACCCAAGATCTTGTTCATGCTTTACCAACTCAGTCCCTAAACTCACCTTTTTAAAGTATGTAATTCAGTTCTTAAAGATAATCACAGAAGTGCAACTTTCACTACTATCTAATTCCAAAGTTATTTTTCACCCCCACCCACCCCCAAAGAAGGCCTGTACTCAATAGCAGGTACTTTCTTTTTTTTTTTCTTTTAATTTTTTTTTTAGAAGAAGCATTTCATTACAGCTTTAACATACTCAATAAGAGTTTCCAGAGCAAAGATACATCTCTTTCAAAAGTGGCTATAAAATTTTTAAGTTCACTGTTGAATTAATACAATTATACAATTATAAGACTTAAAATTGAGTGAGTTTTTAACCTTTAAAAAAGATCTCCATTTCATTTTAAAATATACTGTTTCTTACAGAAAGACTCATTGTTTTTGTTGGCACATGCATCTCTAATCTGTATGTATCTGATTATTACTAGTCATAATCGGTTGCATTTGGATCCTTGGCACCTGTGTATGTCTATAAAGTCATTGGGCAGATTTAAATGGTAACGTTTATCACCTCTACTAATTAACGTGACGTAAATTTTTATGCTTCCTCCTCAAATATAATTCATTTCTAGAAATTTGTTTTTTTGTGTGTGTGTATATATCACACAGAAAATCCCAAACCATCTTATTCATCTATATACCCACTTCCCAGATGGCACCCTCCCATAGCCTCCCTCCCCTCACTAGAGCTCTTATACTCTGATATCCCTGCTACTGTCTGCTGTGGTGTCGGGACCCCCAGCCATTCCCCACTACTTATCCATCTGGTGAATCTAGTTAGCCTGTCTAGAGGTCTTTGTTTTAGGAAGGTCAGCTGTTCCTCATCTAGCAGCAATCAGTTGTCAATATTCCTTTAGATAAGCTTGGGATGTGCTGTTCATTTTCCCAGTTCTATGCTGGGTTACTATCTGGGAGTCCCTTTGGCCACCCTGGCCAACAACTCAAAAGAAGGTATCTTCTATCTGGCATTGTTGCTTGTTATGTAGTCTTTAGCTATACATATGGACTCTTAAAAATTATATTGGCCCCTTTAATCTTTGGTTATACTTTCCTTTTGGGTGTTTAAGGCCAATAGCAGGTACATTCAACTTCCATTTTCCCCCAGCCTTTGACAAACACTTGTTTTTTTGTCTTTGTAGAGTTGCCTCTTGCTGGAAATTTCATAAACATTGAGTCATATGTTGTTTTTTATGACTAGCTTCTCTCATTTAGCATAATGTTTATTTAAAATTCATTCACATTATAGCATGTTAACAGTACCTTATTCTCTTTCATCACAAAATAATATGTCATTATATGAATGTATTTCATTTTGTTTATCCATTCATCGGTTGATGGACATTTGTTTTTTGTTTTTTTTGCCATTGTGACTAATATAGTTATAAGCATCCATGTACAAGCTTTTGCATGGACATATGTTTTCATTTCTCTCGATTATACCCAGGAATGGAATTGCTGGATCTCATGGTAACTCTATGTTTAACATTTTGAGGGTTTGCCAAAATGTTTTCCAAAGTGGGCTATACTGTTTTACAGTGCCCTTCACTAGGAATGAATTAGGGTTTCCATTTGTTTACATCTTCAGTAGCACTTATTATTGTCTCCTAAAAAATGACAACCATTCCATTAACAGATATGAGGTGATTATCTCATTGTGATTTTTATTTGCACTTTTAAAAAAAAATTATTATTTTTATTTTATGTGTATGTGTGTATTGCCTGCATGTAGGTAAGTGCACCTGTGTTGTGCAGTGCCCCCAGAGGTCAGAAGAGGCTGTCAGATCTCCTGGGACTGGAGTCACAGACAGTTGTTAGCTGCCATGTGGGTGCTGGGATTCGAACCTGGGTCTTCTGCAAGAACAACCAGTGTTCTTAACTGCTGAGCCATCTCTCCAGCCCCTATTTGCACTTCTTAATGCCTGGTTATGTTGAGAATCTTTTCACATGCTTATTGGCCATTTATATATCTAGTTTTGGAGAATGATTGTTTAATTTTTTGTTTATTTCTAAATGAGTTGTCTTTATTATTAAGAGCTCATTATATATTGGATACAAGTCCCATATGAAGTGATTTGATTAGCAAATAATTTCTCCCATTCTTTTTACTTTCTTAAAAATTTTTTACATTTATATTATTGTGTGTGTGTGTGTGTGTGTGTGTGTGTGTGAGAGAGAGACTCACGTGCCACATGTGAAGGTCAGAGAACAACTTGAGGGAGTTGGTCCGTCCATGCATGTGTGTACACATGCCATTGTACAGATGTTGAAGTCAGAGGACGACTTGTAGGAGTTGGTTCTCTTACTGTTTGGGTCCCTGGGTTCAAACTCAGGTTGTCAGCCTTTGCAGTAAGTGTCCTACCATGCTGAGCCATTTCACTACATATACTTCTTAATTTTTTTAAAAAATTTATTCTTTGACATTTCATATATGCTTATAATTTAATTATATACATCCCATTACCTCTCTTATTCTACTCCCAATAAACCTGACTTTTTACTTTCTTGATAGTATTCTTTGAAGCAGAAATGTTTGTTGGTTTTTTTTTAATATTTTTTTTTAGAAGAAGCATTTCATTACAGCTTTAACATACTCAATAAGAGTTTCCAGAGCAAAGATACATCTCTTTCAAAAGTGGCTATAAAATTTTTAGGTTCGCTGTTGAATTAATAAAGTTATACACTATTGAACTCAGTATAAGCCCTGCAAGATGAAAAATTGAATGAGTTTTTAACCTTTAAAAAAGATCTCCATTTCATTTTAAAATATACCATTTCTTACAGAAAGACTCATTGTTTTTGCTAATAACACTGAGATGTTGGTGCATGCATCTCTAATCTGTATGTATCTGATTAGTACTAGTCATAATCAGTTGCATTTGGATCCTTGGCATCTGTGTATCTCTATAAAGTCATTGGGTAGATTTCAGTGGTAATGTTTATCACCTCTACTAATTAACATGACATAAATTTTTATGCTTCCTCCTCAAATATAATTCATTTTTAAAAATTTACTGATTTTTTTTGTGTGTGTATATCACACAGGACATCCCAAACCATCTTATTCAACTACACACCCACTTCCCATATGGCACCCTCCTATAGCCTCCCTCCTCCCACTAGAGCCCTTATACTCTGATATCCCTGCTACTGTCTGCTGTGCTGTTGGCACCCCCAGCCATTCCCCACTATTTGTCCATCTGGTGATTCTAGTCAGCCTATCTACAGGTCTTTGTTTTAGGAAAGTCAGCTGTTCCTCATCTAGCAGCAATCAGTTGTCAATATTCCTTTAGATAAGATTGGGGTCTGCTGTTCATTTTCCCAGTT
>NW_008355157.1:3587256-3588051 GCF_000622305.1 Nannospalax galili
TCTTTGGTTATACTTTCCTTTTGGGTGTTTAAGGCCATACAGTTGGCCCAGATAAACCAATTTATTTTTATTCTTTAGGCAGTTTGAGGGGGTCACATGGGTTTGGGAGGAGCCCCTGGCTCCTTTTTTTTTTTACCAGTTCTGTCTATGTGAAGACAAGTCAAAGGTCCTACTCAACCATGGCTGGCTTCACTTGGAGGCATGGAGGAAATGATTCCTCTGTATTGACCCTCCTCTTTGTAGACTGGACACTGGTTCAAGTCCATCTGGTGGGGTCTCCTTGACCTCCTTGATCAAGAGGACAGGTGATCCACCACAATGACAGGACTTTTTGAGAGATGCTCATGTCCCCTGGAACTAGTTGACCTAGGAGGACTAGGAGCAAAAACTGTCCTTTATGTCCCATATGCCTCAAAGTATGTCTGTTAAACATCCAAGAAGGTTAGTTCCACCAGTATGGTACTTTTAATTACTATCTGCCATGTAGATAAATCTTAGGCAAAGACCAATTGTTCTCAGATAAGCCTTGCCTAGACTTATATTTCTTGATCTGCTATGTATAATTTGTTAGTAGGTTGTTGGACTAATATGGTTCCCTCTGGTTTTTAAAACTAGCTAGGCACTCTTTATCTCTCACATTGACTAACCCCTTCATCATGGTTTCCCCAATTATGTTGCCCCCATTTTTCCCCTTTCTCTCTTAATAATACCCTTTTTCTATGGTCCTACCTCTCTTGAGCTCCTTCTTTCCCTTTATCCCCTAGGTTTCTTGTATACCCTTCCCTCCCCGATCCC
>NW_008355157.1:3588588-3592108 GCF_000622305.1 Nannospalax galili
CCAACATTTGGTATCATTTGTTCTCTTGATCTTAGCCAGTCTGACTGGGGTAAGATGAAATCTTCAAGTGGGTTTAATTTGCATTTTCATAATTACTAGTGATGTTTAACATCTTTTAAGATGCTTCTTAGCCATCTTCTTCTTTTGAAAACTCTCTGTTCAGCTCCTTAGCCCATCTTTTAACTGGGTTGCTTCCTGTCTTGATTCTCTGTTATATATTCTGGATGGTCAACCTCTGTCAGATGTGTCACTGGTGAAGATTTTCTCCCATTCTGTGGGTTTTCTGTTCACTTCCCTGGTTGCCTCCTTTGATGTACAGAAGCTTTTTAGTTTAATGAGGTCGTGTTTGTTGATTCTTGACCTTGTTTCCTGAGCAATTGATGTGTGGTTTAAAAAAATCCTTTCCTACACCTATATCTTGTAGGTTTTTCCCAATGTTTTCTTCTAACAGATTCAGAGTTTCAGGCTTTACATTGAGTCTTTGATCCATTTGTAATTGACTTTTGTGCAGGGTGAAAGATAGGGGTTTAGTTTCATTCTTCTACAGGTGGAGATCCAGTTTTGCCAGCACCATTTGCTAAACATGCTGTCTTTCCTCCAGTTAATGTTCTTGGCCCCTTTGTCAAATATCAGGTGGCTAAAATTGCAATTACTCATATTTGGGACTTCAATTTTGTTCCATTGGTCTATGGGTCTGTTTTGATGCCAGTACCATATTGTTTTTATGACTATAGCTCTGTAGTAGAGCTTAAAATCTGGTATAGTAATCCCCCCACTCTGTGATGAATGTCATGGGTACTTTGATTGGCATTGCATTGAATCTACAGATTGCTTTTGGTAAGATGGTCATTTTCACAGTATTGATTCTACCAATCTGTGAGCATTGTAGGTCTTTCCATTTCCCAATGTCTTCCTCTACCTCTTCCTTTAAAGATTTGAAATTTTCATTGTAGAGATATTTAATATCTTTGGTCAGTTCCGAGATATTTAATTTTATTTTTTGCATCTATTGTGAAGGGGAGTGTTTCCATGTACTCTTTCTCTGATTGCTTGTTATTGGTATATAGAAAGGCTACAGACTTTTGTAGGTTAATTTTGTAACTTGCCACTTTACTGAACATGTTAATAATTTCTAGGAGTTTTCTGGTCGAATTTTTGGCATCTCTTAGATATAATATCATCTGCAAAAAGGGATATTTGATCTCTTCTTTTCCAATTATTTCTCCTTTAATTTCCTGCTCTTGTCTTATTGCTCTTGCAAGAGTTTCAAACACTGTGTTAAAGAGCAGTGGAAATAGTGAGCAGCCTTGTCTGATTCCTGATTTCAGTGGGAATGCTTCTAGTTTTTCTCCATTTAGAATGTTGTTGGCTGTGGGTTTGTTATATATGGCTTTAATTATGTTGAGGTATGTTCCCTCCAGTTCAGTTCCCTCTAGGACTTTGAACATAAATGCATGTTGAATTTTGTCAAAGGCCTTCTCTGCATCTCTTGAGATGACCATGTGGTTCTTGTCTTTGAGTCCATTTATATGATTTTTGACGTTTATTGACTTACGTATATTGAACCATCCCTGCATCGCTGGAATAAAGCTGACTTGATCATGATGGATGATCTTTTTGATGTGTGTCTGTATGTGGTTTGCAAGTATCTTGTTGAGAATTTTTGCATCTATGTTCATTAAGGATATGGGTCTATAATTTTCTTTTTTGGTTGTATCTTCACCTGGCTTTGGTATTAGAGGGATGCTGGCTTCATAGATGGAATTTGGAAGTTCTCCCTCCATTTCTACCTTTTTTTTTTCTTTTGTCTTTTTGAGACAAGGTCTCCTGTAGACCCAGCTGTCCTGGAACTACCTATATAGACCAGGCTGGCTTTGACCTCCCGGGGATCCGCCTGCCTCTGCCTCCTGAGTGCTGGGATTAAAGGCGTGCGCCACCAGGCCTGGCCAATTCTATCTTTTTGAGTAAATTAAGTAGTATTGGATGTAGATCTTCTTTAAATGTCTGATACAATTCTGCTGTAAATCCATCTGGTACTGGGCTTTTTTTAGTCGGGAGGTTTTGTATTACTGTTTCAATTTCTTTTTGTGTTATGGGTCTGTTGAAGCTGTTAATCTCTTCTTGGTTTAGTTTTGGTGGTTCCCATGCCTTTAGGTTTTCAAATTTAGTAGCATATAGGTTTTTAAAATATCCCTTTATAATGTTCTGTATCTTTCTGGTGTCTGTTATGATGTTTCCCCTTTCATCTCTGATTTTGTTGATTTGGAGTTACTCTTTCTTTCTTTTGGTTACCTGGGGTAGTGGTTTGTCAGTCTTGTTTATCTTTTCAAAGAGCCAGCTCTTGGATTCACTGATTCTTTGTATCGTTTTCTTTGAATCTATTTCATTAATTTCTGCCTTGATTTTTGTTATTTCTTCTTGAGTCTGTTGGGTTTGGGTTTCATTTGCTTTTCAAGTGTCTTGAGTTGTGATGTTAAGTCGTTTATTTATGGTTTTTCTTATTTTTTAATGTAGGCACTTAGAGCTATAAACTTCCCTCTGAGGGCAGCTTTCAGCATGTCCCAGAGGTTTTGTTGTGTTGTATTGTCCTTTTCATTTAATTCCAGGAATACTTTTATTTCTTTCTTAATTTCTCTTTTGACCCATTCATCATTCAGAAGTGTGTTGTTTAATCTCCATGTGTTCATATGGTGTGTAGGGCTTCTTTTGGTGTTGATTTTAAGCTTTATTGCATTGTGGTCTGATGGAATGCATGGAATTATTTCAATCTTTTTGTGTTTTTTGAGGTTTCTTTTGTGCCCCAGTATATGGTCGATTTTGGAGACAGTTCCATGGGAGAAGGTTCCATGGGGCACTGAGTAGAAAGTATGTCCTCTGGTGCTTGGGTGGAATACTCGGTAGATGTCTGTTAGGTCAATTTGATATATGGTATTGTTTAATTCAGATGTCTCTCTATTAACTCTCTACCCTGTTGACCTATGTAATGGAGACAGTGGGGTATTGAAGTCCCCTACTGTTAATGAGTTGGGTTTAATCTGGGTCTTAAAGTCCTGTAGTATCATTTTTATGAAGTTACGTGTACCAGAGTTTGGAGAATATATGTTCATGAATGTAATATCTTCTTGATTCATTGTTCCTTTGATCAGAATGAAGTGGCCCTCTTCATCTCTTCTCATTAGTTTTAGTTTAAAGTCTATTTTGTCAGATATTAGAATTGCAACACCTGCTTTTTCCTTAGTGCCATTTGCTTGGTATATTTTTTTTCCATGCTTTCAACTTAAGATAGTGTCTGTCCTTGAAAGTGAGATGGGTTTCTTGCAGACAACAAAAAGATGGGTTTTGTTTCCTAATCCATTCACCTAGTCTTTGTCTTTTGACTGGAGAGTTCAGTCTGTTAATATTTAAACTTATAAATGAAAGATGTGTATTGAATCCTTTCATTTTTATTTCTGTTCACATTATTGATATAGCTGTGCTTTTCCACAGTTATACTTTCATTGAATTTCTTTCTGTAACTCCT
>NW_008355157.1:3592731-3638717 GCF_000622305.1 Nannospalax galili
GTATTCTTCAATATTTCTAACTCTTTTCTGAATTCATTCAGAAGTTTATCCCTATCTTCCTTCAGTTCTTTAATTTCTTTGTTTGTGTGTTCTTTAAATTCACTGAATTCTTTTATCATGTTTATGATTGTTCTTTTGAGTTCCATGGCCTGCATTATCTCTAGGGAGGTCTCATTGTATTCCTCTAGAGGACTATTGGTATTTGGTGGGGATACATTATTTTGGTTTTTCATGTTATTATTTTTTCTCTGTGATTTTGATGTGAATTTCTTTTGTAGTTTCTGAATCTTGTGTGAGACTAGAGCCTTCAAGTTTAGGTCTGCTTCTTTTTGTAAACTTTATGTGTCTTTGTGGTTTACTTTTGGGGCATGAAAAGCTGGTTTGTCTAAGCTTCCTGTTCTCACTTTTGATTTTATATTGGAGTGGCCAGATTGCTTTTGTCTTCAGGAGTTCCCACGGAGGCCCAAGTCAGATGAAGATCAGATGCTCTCAGGCTTTCTCCTAAGGTCTGGATCCCTCCAGGAAAGATTTTGGCCCCAGGATTTGGGGGTTGGACTGGCCTGGGAGCAGGGCCCAGGAAAGATGCTGGTTTCAGGCAGTTGGTGGCCGTGCCACCCAGAGATGTAAAGGGAAATCGGGGCGAGAAGAGGCCCCAAGGGCTCCTGGGGACTGCAGGGAGGACCTGGCTTGGCCTGGATGCAAAGGATCAGGAAGCTGAGAGGTCAGCCTCAGTGTCCAGGAAAGAGGCTGTTGGGTTGTGCAGCCCCGGGAAGCAGAGGGAGGTGAGGGCGTGACCAGGCCCCAGGGCTCCTGGGGACCACCAGAAGGAACTGGGTTGGTCTGGATGCAAAGGGTCAGGAAGCAGTGGTGGTTCCCCAGGTGTCTTGGGCACCAAGACAAGGAGTGGGACAGGATCCCGGCTAGGAGGAGAGACTGGCTGGGGAGATGGGAGGGTGAATGAGGCTGGGGGAATCAAAGCGAGGAGGGAGCGATCAACTTACCCCAGAGGGAGAGGCCTGCAAGTTAGAGAGAGGCCTGTGGGTTGTGCAGGCCCAGGAAAGGAGAGGGAGGTGAGGGTGGGACCAGGCCCAGAGGGCTCTTGTGAACCAGGCGAAGGAACTGGATTCGTCTGGATGTAAGGCATCAGGAAGCAGTGGTGGTTCTGGGCCTGGAGGTCATCCCCAGTGTCCAGGAAAGAGACTGGTGGCATGTGCAGCCTAGGGAAGCAGAGGGAGGTGAGGGCGGGACCAGGCCCAGAGCGCTCCTGGGGACTGCCAGAAGGAATTGCATTGGTCTGGATGCAAAAGAACAGGAAGTAGTGGTGATTCCCCAGGTATCTGGGGCGCCAAGACAAGGAATGGGACAGGACCCAGGCTAGGAGGAGAGAAGGGTGGAGGAGATGGGAGGGTGAATGAGGCTGGGGTAGTCAAGGCTCAGAGGGTGTGATGGACTTACCTAGGAGAGAGGCTGGCAGGTTGTGCAGGCCCAGGGAAGCAGAGGTCTGAAGGAAGAAATGTTTTATATCCATATAAATAGTATATAATTGATAAAATAAGGTGATTTAGAAATGTTTTAAGTATTGAGCTTGTATTAGATAGATTGTTATGGAGGGGATAATAGTGGTCTTTTATTGAAACTCATCATTGGCCTAAATCAGTATGTAATACAATTATAGGAAGACAAAAAAAGGACAGAAACTATTAAGTGAAACTTAGTGATCTTTAGCACATAACATACCTTCACCCCAAACACTAGAGATTGGGAAAGTGATAAAAGAATGGTTGCTTTCCACCTTTTATGGCCCAGGCTAGATATACTTACTGTTAGAGGTATAGCTGAAAAATAAAATCATATGAAGGGAAAACTGGTTCTAGTAGGAGTGATGAGAGTACAACTGTTGTCAGCAAAATTAGAGACATTCCCTTCCAGGCCATCAGTACCAGAGTTCTGCAGGCTGCTGTCATTCTTTTCCTTTAGTGGTAGTAAGAGTGACACGCTCGTGACTAAGATTTCTATTTAGATGAGCAGGGAGTAGGTGGGAAAAACTGACTGTGTTGTTGGCAGGGTATGATGGAGAGTCTTCCCCACTAGCAACTGAATGGTTGAACTGCTTTGGTGATTATAGAGAGCCACACTGAGTTAGGTGTGACCAATTGCCTACCTGTTGGCCAGTCTCTTCCAGTATTCCAGTAGAGGTCCCAGGCTCCTCACTACACCTTCAGCCTGATGTTGAAAAGCAGTGGCAATTAGGATGTATTTAAAGTTGATTGAGGTAAGTAAGGATTGAACATGTCAAGCAAGTTAGAGGCAAGGATTTTTCTTTTTTGCTTCAGGGGTTTGAAGAAGAGCCTTAACAAACAGCCCTTTGAAAAAGCTGTCCTGCTTTTCCCTCAAGGTTTTCCCGCTGGAGTTGGCCTGTCAAGATGAAGGCAGTGTGGATTCTTGACTCCGGCTTTCCAGTTGCGTTATGTTTTTAGGCCGGGTGTGGTGACGCACACCTTTAATCCTAGCACTTGGGAGGCAGAGGCAGGTGGATCTTTGTGAGTTTGAGGCCAGCCTGGTCTATGTAGTGAGTTCCAGGACAGCTGGGGTTACAAGGAAACCTTGTCTCAAAAAGACAAAATAAAAAAAAAAAAAAGAAAAAAGATAGAGTTTTGTAAAGTAGCCTGGCATATGCTTCAGTTCTTTAAAAATATTTAATAATAAAGTGGGGCTGGAGAAATGGCTCAGCGGTTAAGAGCACTGACTGCTCTTGCAGAAGACCTGGGCTCAATTCCAAGCACCCACATGGTGGCTATGAATGATCCTTAACTCCAGTTCCAGGGTAATGCAAAGCCCTCTTCTGACCTCTGCGGTATTGAATGGCACAGATGCACTCACATACATGCAGGCAATATGCTCATACACATAAAATAAAAATAATAAAATATTTTAAAAAATGTAATAATTTAGGGTCTAGAGAGATTGCTCAGTGGTTAAGACCACTGGCTGCTCTTGCAGAGAACCCAGGTTTTGTTCCCAGCACCCACATGATGGCTAACAACTATTCATAACTCCAGTTCCAGGGATTCTGATGCATTTTTTTGACCTCTGTGGGCATTGCATCATGTGAGTGCACTTACATACATGAAGGGAATACACTCATACACATAGAATAAAAATAATAAATATAATAACACAAAATATTTAATAATATAAGATCTCATTCTGCACTTTAAATAACATGGATTTCTTATTTATGTGAACAGTTCCCTAAACTTTGTTCTCTAAATATAGCTGTCTTATTTTGCTTCCTGTTGCTGTGGTAAACACCATTACCCAAAGCAACTTGCAGAGGAAAGACTTTATTTGCCTTCCCCTTCTATGTCACAGTTCATTATTGAGGGAAGTCAGGGTAGGAGCTCAAGACAGGAACCTGGAGTCAGGAACTGAAGCAGAGACCATAGAGGAATGCTGCTTACTGGGTTACTAAGCCACATTTCTTTTTTTCTTTCTTTTTTGTTTTTTTTTGGTCTTTTTGAGACAGGGTCTCCCCTAGCCCCAGCTGGCCTGGAACTCACTATGTAGACCAGGTGGGCCTTGAACTCACAGAGATCTGCCTGCCTCTGCCTCCCAAGTGCTGGGGCTACAGGCATGCACCACTACGCCCAACTCAGCCACCTTTCTTATACCGCCCAGACCCACCTCCTCAGGGATAGCACCACCTACAGTGGATTGGGCCCCCCCTACATTAATTAGCAATCAAGAAAATGCCTTAAAGAGACACCCACAGTCCAGTCTTACAGATTCACCCACAGTCCAATCTGATGGAGGAAATTCCTCAATTGAGGTTCCAGCTTTCCAAATGACTCAAGTTTTTAGCAAGTTGACAAAAACTAACCAGCATAGTAGCCATTAAACCTTCCAGAACAACAATGCATTTGTCCCTTGAGAAAGATCCTTCAACCAGGTAAGGTGGTGTGCCTGTAATTCCAGCTGCTCGGGAGGCTCAGGCAGGAGGATTATGAATTCAAGGCTGGACTGATCTACATTGCAAGAGCTTGTTTTTTTTTTTTTTTTTTTTTTTTTTTTTTTTTTTTTTTTTTTTTGTTGTTGTTGTTGTTGTTTTGTTTTGTTTTAAAAAAAACCTACCCCCCAAAAAAGGGAGAAAGAGAGAAAGAGATGGAGACACAGAGGGATCCTTTTGGTTGTCTTGTGACTGGCGTAAATTCTTCAAGCACTTTCTCTCCTGATTCTTCTCCACACCCAGAAAGATATTTTAGATCTTGATCTTAATCTTGTCCTTTGAGCACAACGAAGAGATGAGTCAGAGAAATTTTTACACTAATGCTTTTTCTGGGAGAGATCATACAACTTTATTTAGAGTCTGAAAACATATTAACTGTCAGTTTTGCTCCTCTGAGCTGGTGAACAGATTTGTAACCATGAGGGCATTGCATAAGGCTGACATAATTGAGGGTGTAGGCTTATCCTTTAGAACACAGCCCCCAAGAGACTATGTTCAGTATAGTCTATAAAGATACTAAGATGATAGTGAAAGGTCTTGCTGCCAAGTATCAAGGGCTTTGCCAGCTTGTATTTAGTCTGCTTTGTAGATGATGCTGTTCTTGAGTAAGAGATGGTTTTTGTTGCAGTGTCCTATTGGCATCTATGGTTAAGAATAGCTCAGATCCTATTAAATTAAACCTTCATTATGTGATCAATTTTGTGCTTGCTCAGAATAGAGTAAATTGTGTATGACTTAAATAGTCTCATTTTTATCTTATGTGTGATGAAGTGATACAGTGACCATTGTATTGATTTGCATTGTAGGAGGATAATTGGTAAGCATGGGCCTGGGGATAGGAAGAGGTGTTAAAACAAACTGGGATCAGAGAAGCAATATTTGGTATTAATCAAGTCTGACTGTGAAACATTTAAGGCATTTGGGCTGTATGTAAATTGGGAGATTAGCTGAGAAATACTGAGATTAAGTTGAAGGAGAAGATACTGAAGTTACTTAGCCAAACTGTCATATCCATCCATTTTTTGTCTACTTTAACTTTTTTGAAGCACTCTGTTGCTCACTGTGAAATTAGAGCAAGTAAGGCATAATTCCTTGTCTTGAGGAACTTGTTGAGAGTCAGTGTATAGGCAGGCACTTTTAAAATACATGAGGTAAAGGTTTTGCTCTTGCTCTGTCTTTTAAAATTCCTTTTCCAGTGTAGAAATATACACAAAGGGAAACACAAAAAAGGTGAGACCAAACCTATTTTTGGTACATATTTGTACCCAATGTGTGCTGTGTATCATTTTGCCCTAGCTTTAAAATGGTGGAAACCAGCTTGTATGTGCTTTTAATATAGATCCTTGTATAAATTAGGTAATAGGTGTAAAAGTGACAATATAAAAGGAATACTAAATTCCTAAAACAAAAAAACAACCCCATCTATGGTTGGAGAGATGTGGTTGGAGGGGCTGGAGAGATGGCTCATTGGTTAAGAGCACTGGTTGTTCTTATAGAGGACCCAGGTTCAGTTCCCAACACCACATGGTATGGTGACTAACAACCACAGTAACTCTAGTTGGGGGGGGTAGGCTTTTTGCCCTCTTTTGGCCTCTGTGCGCATTGCACACATGGGGTACACTTACATATATGCACACAAACTACTCACACATATAAAATAAATATTTTAAAAACCAGTTTTTTAGAAAGGCAAGAATGAATACCAATGACCACTGGGAGGCCACCCTGTAGGATGATGGCCTCTGCTATTGCCATTGTTTCTTTTTTAACTAGAGATCGCAGCACAAGGAATTGGCAGCATAAATAACACATTCATTTCTCACAGTTCTGCATGTTGAAAGTGTAAGTTCGATGCAGTTCGTTTCACGGTGGGGACCCTCTTCCTGATTATTCACACATGACTTTTCCCATTATGGGATTTCTCCCTTGAAGACCTAATCTAACCAATCACCTCTCAAAGGCTTCATGTACAAGTTCCATTACACTGGGAATTAGGATTTTAACATAAGGGAAGATGTAAACCATTAGTCCATAGCAGATGATCAGATTTGAAATATTTTTCTCTTCCCCCTTCTACTTCTTCCCTGCTTCATCCTTTCATTCCTGGGGATTGAACCCAGGGCCCTAGGAATGTTAGGCAAGTATTTTACCAGTGAGCCAAATTCCCAGCCCTTCAGACTGGAAATATGCTAATTTATAATTTGGTTGGCAGGTTCATAGACATGCATTCTACAACCTGCATAGTATATATGCTTTATAACCTACATAGTATATAGCTATTCTTTTGCATTTAGCAAATGTTACGTATGTTAGAAATCATGATATTTCAATAATTAAATATTTCCCATTCTGAATTTCTTCAGAGCTTTTGCTTAGATTAACTTGAAAGAAAAAAATACTGAAATTACCTCATTAGCCAAACTGTCTATATATCCATCTTTTTGTTGTTGTTTAACTTTTTTGAAGCAAAGTTAGAGTTTATTAAGGAATGATTTTAATAGATATTTAAGCATGGTAAGGAGAGAAGAAAGACAGACAGACTAAGGAAAAGGATAAGTGTGCCTTTCACTTGAATTTTTGAAACATAAAAACAATAATGTAGAAATCTTTTTCACATGGCCTACTGTACCATTTCTCTGACCTCAAGTTTCCATGTACTCTTTTCAGACCCAGTTTATGGGTCAAAACGATTCTGTCTGGACCGGCCAGCCAGACATTTAAGTATTCATTACCTCAGTGAGTATGTGTCTATCTGTAGTTAATAATGTTTATGTTTGGCTTAGAGATTTTGAAATCTTTGTAGGGGTTCCCTATTTAAAGGCAGTTTTAGAATTAAGGGTCATTCATCAGTAGGGGGAAAAAGCAACAAAACAAAACAAACAGAAAAGTATTATTTCCTATTTCATCTGTGTCTCATATTATACAAATGTTCCCTGAAAAGAGGAACACTTTTCTGGGAAAGGTCCTGACTCAGGCTGTTCTCACTCTACTCGTACTCTCCAATTCATGTTTCTTTCTTCCAGTATGATCATGTGCTTGCCCAACCCTGGCTTATGAACCGTGTAGAATATTTGTGAGGTTTTATTTTTTCATACACCATGCACATGATGCAGTATTTAATTTGGAATGAGCTCCAAGTTTAGCCTCACGTGTTGTTTCTTGTGGTGTTTATCTTGGAATCCACAGTAGGAGGAAAGTATTTTTGCATTTTATACATCTGGACATTGTTCATGGTTTTTCTGTGACTTGGGAATTGTGTGTAGGGCAAAATCCAAGAAACAATATTAAAATAACACGGAGTTATAGTGAGATCTGAGTGCAACCCCCAAGTGTACCATTGTGATCCCATCAGAGTTTGATTTTGAGGGGATGGATTCCTTCAGTTGTGTGGTTTACTGGTGGCCTGAGTAGACGGGTGGGATTATAAAGTTACCTGACACCCTATCATGTAGTCTAAAGTGCTGCCAGGCATTCTGAGTGTCCAGAACACTGGGCTTTTTACTGAGAGGATTTTGCCTCAATTTCATATGGGTCAAGATAGGCTGTTACCCTGTTTTTCCACAACATCTGATGAGACCTGTTAGGTCTCTCCATTGTTCTTTTGATCCTGCCTCAATTCATCCATCTTAGACTGGAATGATCTGACAATATCTACGTTGTGTGGAAGAGCTGGGTTGGTGGTGGTGGTCATGGTGGTGGTGGAGGTGGAGGTCGTGTCTGTTGACCTTATCCCTTTCATGATTTCAAACTAGAAGTTTGTTTAAATCAGGATTAGACATGAGATAGTACAGTACCACATCTTTTGGGTTAGGCAGTTCCTAGAATTGGAAAAGTGGAAGGGTTTGTTAGAACGTTGCTGCTGTCTGAGTACGTTTCCATATGGACAGTATTGCTTTTTGGCCTTAGCCTAGTTTTCTTTTATTCCCATGTCTCATCTTTAATGCAGCTTCAGGGAGAAGCTGAGGAAGTAGAGTAAAGCTTCAAACAAATTTGCGCTTGAATAAAAGAGAATGGTATTTTTCTTCTACATAGTACAGACGAATTTGGGTAGAAAGCTGTTTGGATTTTTACTTTCTGTGTAAAGACTATTTGTTTTTTCTTCTCTCAATGAAATAAAAAGAAGAAAAATCTAATAATAAAGTAATTGGACCGGTTGGTTATAATTCATACAAAATTTTCAAATGTGTTTAATAAAGGTCTCTCATACAATTATAATAAATAAATTTTGGAGGTAAAAGGTCAAAATTGTAGTGAAATTTGAGAATCAGACAGGTCTGAGGTGGCTATGTATGCCCTTGGGCAGATAACTCATCTGGGAGCTGTTTCTTTTTTCTATTGTTTTGGCCTTTCCTTTTGCGATTTTTCCCCCTTTACTTTCTTAATGGACTTTTGCAACTTTCAGTTAAAAAAATAGCCATCAAAATTTGAACTTTTAGCAAATTAAACATGTTCTAGTTCTATGTTGGGAATCACAATGTAGCAGAGTGGCCTGGCCTCAGCTGGAGAGAGGTTCGTGGTAGGAACCCCAAGGGTTGACACTGGGATCATGCTTGTTTAGAGTTTTAATGAGTCCAAAAGGAAATGGTGAAATCTGCTGATGACAACAAATTGTTTTGCTGATCCTAACAGGGATTTCTGAGAAGTCACTTTATAGTATTTGAAATAGTGGAAGGATTGGGCAATGTGGTGGCAGACACTCTGAACTTGAAGTGAAGGAGCTGGAGTGCCTCAATGTTCTGAAGTTACTTGGCCTGCCAAGTCCTCCCAGAGGAAGGCTGGAGTCTCTAGGAAGGACTTGGCTTTGGTTTCTTTTGTGAAAGAAGACCTAGGACAAAGAACACTTTGACATACGGAAAATGAAAGCTATTATGGTAATGGTTACAAACTACAGTGATGTAAAAGTATGGCATCTGAGTAGTAATATATAAGTGGGTGCTCTTTCCTCACAGAATAGTCATGGAATGCTATATACTTATTTAACATGCTTGTTTTGGGAGGTACAGCTCTTCATACATTCTTTGATTATTTTTTGTGGTGGTAGATCTCTTATTTTGTTGATTATTTTTGATTTTTGAAACAGTTAACTATCATGTAGAGCCCAAGTGTGATGAATAAGATGGCTGACCAAACTTAGTAGATTTAAAATATAAATGAAATATGAAGTAAGAGATATAGTTCACAAATGACTCATATAAGTACGTAAATCACAGAGACTTGTTAACACCCCTACTTCATTATATTGTAGACTATTTATTTATGGGCTTGAAACCTGGGTGTTAAGCATGCTGAGAACAACTCAACCACTGAGCTGCATCCTTAGCCCAGTACATCATATTTACAAGGAACTACCTCTTCAGAAATTTTCTTCTCTTTTCTCAAGGATTATTCTTACTGAAGAAGCAGGAGGTTGTACAGTAATTGGAGATTCTCTTAATGCATTAATGTTTTCTGTCTAAAGTCTGTATCTATATACTAAAAAAGACCAAGTGAGTTAAAAAGTAAGATAGAGGCAGGTGGGTCTCTGTAAGTTCAAGGCCAGCCTGGTCTACATAGTGAGTCCCAGGACAGCTGGGGCTACAGGGAGACCCTGTCTCAAAAAGACCAAAAAAAAAAAGTAAGGAAGCAGCCAGGTGTGGTGGCTTGAATTAAGATGGTTGTACTACTGTGAATATATTAATAACCATGTAGTTATTTTCTAAGACCAAAAAAAAAGTAAGATAGACATCATCATAGGCACTGTGGGATATCAGGTTGTATTCATCCATTCATTGCAAAAGAATAATGGTTTTGTTTGTATGGTTGTAAATTTATGTGAAACAAATAAACATGAGTCAGATGCTAGAGGAGAAAGTCAATGGTTTTTAGACTTTATCTATGCAATCTTTGTTTTAACTAAGTATGGAGAAGATGAATCTGTGCCTTCTCACCCCATGTTCAATTAGAATCCCCAGAGTAGTTGTGGAGAAACACTGCAGAGAGCAAGGCATCAGAGGGTCAGAAAAGAGTTTGTATACAGAACAGGAAGACTTACTTCATTTCTTCCTTATTCTTCTGAGATTATGGCAAAAAAATTAAAAATTTGCAGTCACCAATTGTCTGCTTTCCTATTTTGAACGTCATTATAAAGACATAAATCCTTCATATGATTTAGTTTTTAACAGCCTTGTACTTTCACAGTTTTCTGATTTTAAAAACTTAAAAAGAGAAAGTCAGGAGAACTTCTACCCAAAAGTAGAGGACTTCCTTTTGTGAAGAATGCTATCCCAAATAGCCAAGAAAAAAAAAAAAAATCAACTCCATGGTTCTAAATGCAAGGCGTCAGACTAGTTGCAACAGATTCATTGGAGGCTACTTGTTAAAAACAAGGATTTCGTATTCTAGGGCCCATGATGCAAGCTGAGTGGTATAACTCTTGCCTAGTATGCGCAAGGTCAAGGTTTGATCTTAGCGTTGCAAAAACTAAAACCAGACAAACAAAAATTTCAAATTCCAGTTTCAGCATATTGAGTCAAAACCTCCAGAGTCAGGCCTAGATATTTTAGTAAGTTCTTCACATAAGACAGTACTTTATAAAAATAGGTGAATATTCCCCCTCTCCTCCTCAAAGCCAAAGGAATTTAAAAGATAAAATGGTGTTAGAATGTATTGAAATAAATAGCATGATGTAGATAGTTTGCTCTGTGAAGTTCTAATGACCAACGTATAATTAGTAATTATTTTGACTCCATTGATAGTAACAGCAAGCTTGGCATTATGGTTAAGAAATTGATTCTTAGCCAGGCGTGATATTGCATGCCTTTAGTCCCAGCACTCAGGAGGCAAAGGCAGGCAGATCTCTGTGAGTTCCAGGCCAGCCTGGTCTACATAGTGAGTTCCAGGACAGCTGGGGCTACGGGAGACCCTGTCTCAAAAAGACAAAAAAAAAAAAAATTAATTCCTGGGGCTGGAGAGATGTCTCAGTGGTTAAGACTGCTCTTGCAGAGGACCCAGTTTCAATTCCTAGCACCCACATGGCAGCTACGAACCATCCTTAACTCCGTTCCAGTGGAATCTGACACCCTCTTCTGACCTCCTCAGCATTGCACGACACAGGTGCCCTCACATACATGTAGACAATATACTCATACACATGAAATAATAATAAATATATTTTTTTAAAGGAATTGATTCTGAAGCCTGAATGTCTGGCCACTTACTAGCTATGTAACTTAAACAGAATATTTCATAATCCCTCTGTAGCTCAGCTTCTTTTTCTGTAAAATGGAGATAATACTAAGGGCATCTGTCTCAAAATATTATTGTGAAGAGTAAATGAGGTATAGAATGAAAAGTACTTAGAATACTATTTGTCATACACTAAGCCCAAAAGTGTGTTCTTAGCTCAGCAGTAGAGTGCTGGCCTTGCATGAGCAAAGTTTTAGATTAACACTGCAGAAGCACATAAACAGGTGTTATTATTTCGGTCCCTCTAATGTACACAGGAGAACAATTGGTCCCTATTGTGATGCTTTCTTTTATGATCAGGCATATATAAGAAATGAAAAGAAAGGCCTAAGAATATTCTATAAAGTATATGGGGGAGGAAGAACATCCTCTTTCATTTCTTTGGAACAGGACTTTAAGGTGACAGTCTCAATTTACTGTGTTTCTCATTTTGGCAGTACTCCCAAGTAAAACCCACAAAAGAGATGTGATCAGAACAGACACAGTAGATGGCGCTTTAGGCTTATTTTTTAAAGAAGCTAGTGCTGGGGTGGGACTGAAGCACATTTTAGTGAGCTTTTTTCCCTCACCACCGCCAAGACAATTTCATTTTAGTGTATGTGCCTCTAAGAAGTAACAGTTTTTTTTTTTTGAAAGAGCCGAAGAATAAACTTCAGCAAAAATAAATCTCTTAGTTGTTATATTTGTACAAGTTTTGTCACTTGGAAATTATTATTTGTTTTAAACCACAAAAATATAAGGAAACTATTTTCTTTGAAAACATTTCCTTATTTATGACGATTTCTCCTTTGTATTTTAATATTCTACTTCCTAGGTTTTTCTTGCCTTTTTTATTTAATAAAAATATGGTTATGAAATTAATTCAAGTAACATCAATTTCTAGTGCAGTCATTTTTAAATTTAAATATTCGTACTAAAATACTCATTCAAACAGTATAGGTCACATTATGGATAATATAGTAGTTTTGATACTTCTGTACTATGCTTTGTGTATTTGATCTTTGTAATAACTATGAGAAATATTTTCATCTTTTCTAGATAAATTGTCTCAGAGATGCTTAAAATTGCCAAATTCTCATACTGAGTGGTTGAGCTGCAGCTACTGCAAGAGGTTTATCAATGTGTTGAAGTTATATTTTTTTAGCACATACTATGTGCCAGGTGTGATGAGCCCTGGACATATAAGCTAATGTGGGTGCTACCCTTATGAAATGCTCCGCAGAGTTCCTTTGAAATCTGATTTCTAGAAAGTAGGTTAAAAAGACAAAGGGAGCTTGGGTGACAGCTCAGTCAGTAAAGTGCTTGCTGTACAATCAGGAGGACCTCAGTGTAATCCCCTCAAACCCACATGAAAAAGCCAGGTGTAGTGGCTTGTTCTTGTAACCTCAGCAGAAGAGACAGAGACAGGTGGATTCCTGGGACTGGCCAGCCAGCCTGGCCAAATCAGCTAGTTACAGACCAAATGGGAGCTGATGTCTCAAAAAACAAAGTAGATAGCACCCAAGGAACATCATCTGAAGTTGACCGCTGGCCACTACACACATGTATTGATTGTCTCTGTCTGTCTGTCTGTCTGTCTCTTTCACACACAGAAAGAGAGAGAGAGAGAGAATACATGTTCTCCAAAGAGAAAGATAGAACTGTATCTACCTTGGATGTATTACTATATTAAAATAGCTATTTGAGTGTGTACTCCTTGTATCCAGGCGAAAAACAAGACCTTCTCTTTTTCCTTTCAACTCTGACAGATAAGTCATGAAATCAGGGGCTGGAGAGCTGACTCAGTGAGTGAAGTGTTTGCTGTGCAAACATGAGAACTTGAGTTCCTATACCCAGAAATCATGTAAAAGCTGGGTGCTGTGGTGTGAGCCTGTGATCTCAGCACTAGGAGGCAGAGACAGGAAGATCCTGGGAGCTTTCTAAAGATCCAGTCTAGCCAAAACAGTGAGCTTCATATTCAGTGAGAGATCCTGCTTCAAAAGTAAGGTGAAGTGATTGAGGAAAGACATCCTGATGTCAACCTCTGGTTCCCTACATGTGCCTACATAGGCGTACACAACTGTACACACCTGCACACACACGCTTACACCACACACACACACATACACACACACAGAATAATAATAATTAAAGTCATGAAATAAGCTACAAGCAAAAAAAAAAAAAAAAGAATAAGGTAAATTGTCTTCTAGATAAGAATCAGGAAGAATAAGAAGAATCAAACTATACCAGAGTGCCTAAATTTTCTATTGATACAATGACATTAAATTATTTAATTCAAAGGTGTTACTAGTGGAAATATACAAGCTGAATTGTTGCAGTCTAGGATAATAGAAACTCTTAGATGATTTCTCTAGTGCTATTTGATGAGACTTTTGGTGTATGGCCAGCCTAGTGGTACCCTAAACTGGCAGGAACCCTTTTCTTTCATTTTTGGACATTTAACATATTTCTTTCAATTGGTTTTTCTTCATTAAGTTTAAATTTATTGTTTTCACATGATACCAAGATCATTTGATATTGAAGGAAACATGATTGACAAGGAACATAAACCAACAATTTTACATTGATGTCCTTGATCAAATTTTAGTGTCTTTGGGATTCCTGAAATTATGTACCTAAGACCATTATTCTGGGAAGAAAGTCCATAGCTTTTGTGAAATTCTCAATGAGTTTCATGAACTTTAAAAGTTAAAAGTTGTAATTACGACTTTACCCAAAGGGGTCTTTATGATTCACTCTGGTTCAGGATTGTGGAAAGAGAACTCTCTTCCTAAATAGGCATCTTGGATGTGGAAGGACTGTTTTAGTTTCTTTTAAGGATTGTAGCCTTGGGATTCTCAGTGACTTTGGGTTTTGAAAGTATGTGTTTAACAATACAGTTTTGGAACTCTCAACTCTCCTGTTTCAAAGTGGGGAATAGTTTTTGGCGAATTTGAAAGTGCCTTTTAATTCAAACTTTTAAAAAGTCAGATGAGTGGTTATTTTTAGGAAATGAAATAGAAAGTAGGAAAGGGAGAAAATTTGTTATATCTTCTCAGTGAAGTAAACAACTGGAGAAATTAATTCCCACATCTTAAATTTCATCACTGGTTAAGTGTTTTTTTAGGGGCTGGTGAGATGGATTGGTGTAGGTAAAGGCAGTTGCCACCTAGCCTGACTACCTGAGTTTGATTCTCAGGACCTACATCACATGGTGGAAGGAGAAAACCAACTACCACAAATGGTCCTTTGACCTCCACTAGTGTGTGTGTGCGCGCGCGCGCACACACACACACACACACACACACACACACACACTGTATTAGTCACTTTTCTGTTGCTGTGATAGAAACACTGACCCAAGCAATTTATAGAAGGAAGGGTTTATTTGAGCTTACGGTTCCAGGGGAATTACAGTCCGTCATGGCAGGGAGGCATGGTGGCTGGAACAGGAGCAGCAGAAGTGAAGCTCTCACATCATCACACAGGCACAGGAAGCAAGAAAGCAACTGGAGATCTGGCAAGGCTTAAGAACTCTCTAAGCCCACCCTCAGTGACGTGCTTCCTCCAGGATAGCCACACCTTCTAAAACCTCCCCAAATTGCGCCATCATCTGGGGACAAAATATCCAAACACTTGGAGCCTATGGGGGACATTTTCATTCAAACCACCACATTACACCCCCTGGCCCACATAGGCACACACACACACACACACACACACACACACACACACACCACAAAATAAATGTAATTTTAAAGAGTTCTTTTAGAGTAAGTCTTTGATATAAGTAATTTTATAACACAAATTAATATTGTGCTTATTCTTTTTTTGACAAAGGTTTAAGTGGGGAGGTGATTGATATAGGTTTCCATCACTTGATGTTTTCTAACCTTTTCCTCTGTCTACAGGATAATTATAATTATAATCACATATTTCTAATTAAGTAGTTAGCTCTTGTTCTAGCTAGAAAATCAAGGAGTAAAATTATGGCCAGGTTGTGGTGGCACATACCTTTAATCGCAGCACTTTGGAGGCAGAGGCAGGTGGATTGAGGCCAGCCTGGTCTATACAGTGAGTTCCAGGCCCACTGGGAGTACAGGAAACTCTGTCCCAAAAAAGAACCCCCCCCAAAAAAATTAGACTTAATTATTTGGTGTATGTAAGTTCCTTATTTTGATACCGTATTTTTTTAAATAAGTGATCTATTTTGAGAAGATTGCTGGAGTCTAGGAATTTGAGTTTAGCATGAACAAAAAACAAATAACAAACCCCAGTGATCATTTATTAGCTTTGTGTCACACATAGTAATAGTATCTATCAAAATGGATTGTGCTGAGAATTAGATTGAATAACACACGTAAAATATTTAGTACAAGCCAGGCATGGTGGTGCACGCCTTTAATCCTAGCACTCGGGAGGCAGAGGCAGGCCTCTGTGAGTTCAAGGCTAGCCTGGTCTACATAGTGAGTTCCAGGACAGCTGGGGCTACAGGGAGACCCTGTCTCAAAAAGACCAAAAAAAAAAAAAAAAAAGTTTTTAGTACAATGTCTGGAGCTTAACTGCTTCCTAAATAGTAACTATTGCTGCCACCATCATCATCATTGCAAATAACATCTATATTGTATATTCCCATGACTGAATGTATAGTGTCAAGTATATGTAGTAAAATCACCCAAAAATGTAGAGGAGGGGGAAAGGTCAAATTGGTCAGTCTCTTGTTTATTTTAGGATTTGGAAAGAGTCTTACAGACACATTTCACTTTTATTCGTGGATTGGTGGCAATATAGATAGCCCTTTTGTTGTAAGAAAAAACCCAATAATGGGATCTCATCAATTAGAAGTTTCATGAGGACAATGACTGGATCTGTTTTGTTCCCTCACGTTCTTATTTTATTCGTGGATTGGTGGCAATATAGATAGCCCTTTTGTTGTAAGAAAAAACCCAATAATGGGATCTCATCAATTAGAAGTTTCATGAGGACAATGACTGGATCTGTTTTGTTCCCTCACGTTCTTAGTTTCCATTTTAGTGTCTGATTAAGGAAGGTATTCTATTAAATATTTATTTCATCAGTGTTTGTTCTGTTTGCTTCCTGTTGCTGTTAGAAACACCATGATCAAAACCAACTTAAGGAAAGGGCTTATTCATCCTACACTTCCACACCAAAGCCCATCTCTGAGGGAAGCCAAGGTGGGAACGTGGAGGCAGGAAACAAAGCAGAGACCATAGAATAATGCTGTTTACTGGCTTGTTGCCCTGACTTGCTCAGCTGCTTTCTTAGACAGCCCAGGCCCACCATCTTAGGGGTGGCACCCCCTTCCCACATCAGTTAACAGTTAAGAAAATGCCTCACAGACACTGCTTATAGGCCAATCTGATGGTGCCAGTTCCTCAACTGAGGTTCCCACCTTCCAGATGATTCTAGTATGTGCTAAGTTGACAGAAAATAACCAGTGCCATTTTTCTTTGTCTTCCTTTTAGCGTAAAAAAAAAAAAATTGCTGTTTTCACAATTCAATGTTTAAATTTTTTAATTTATTTTAATTTTATGTGTGTTTTGCTTACATGTGTGTAAAGTGCACCACATGTGTTCAACACCTCCAGAGGCCAGAAGAGGACATCAAGTCCCCTGGAACTGGAGTTACAGATGGTTGTTAGTTGCCATGTGAGTGCTGGGAACCAAAGCCAGGTCCTCTGCAAGAACAGTCAGTGCTCTTAACCACTGAGCCTTCTTTCCAGTCCCTATATTTAACATTTTTAACTGCAAGTCACATCACTAATTCGACTACTAGAATTAATGGCTAAAATATGGATCTTTCTTGCGAAGAGGTTTTTTTACTTAAAGCAAATGACCTGGGAGACAAGATTTAAGTCCCCCTCCTCTTTTTTTCCTAGTTATTGTACCTAAAGCCTTATATATGCTAGGCGACTGACCTGCCAATGAACTGTACCCCAACTCAGCATGTTTTCAGTCCAACTCACCAAATAACCTACCCTTCCAGCCTCATGAAATCTCACTATGTTTCTTAGGCTGGCCTGGAACCCATAGGCTTAAGTGATCTTTCTGTCTCAGTTTCCCAAGTAGCTGAAACTATTGGCATGTACCTGGCTAAGAATATTTTTCAAATATTTTATTGTCTGAAGCCAGGCATGGTGGTGCACACCTTTAATCCCAGCACTTGGGAGGCAGAGGCAGGCAGATCTCTGTGCATGGTCTACATAGTGAGTTCCAGGCCAGCTGTGATTAGAGGGAGACTCTTTCTCAAACACACACACACACACACACACACACACACACACACACACACACATTTTTTTAAATTAATTCTGTTACAACAGGATGGGCGTATAGTCCCATCTACTTGGGAGGCTAAGGCAAGATTGTGTGAGCTTGGGTCTCATGGCCAGTCTGGGCAACCTAGTAAACTCTTCCTGAAAATAAATAAACAAACAAACAAACAAACAATTAAAGGATACTCTTCACTGTCCCATCTTAGAGGAAAATTCTGTATGGTACACTTGCCTCTAGATCTTGGCCCAGCAAAACATATACAACTACAGAAAACAGACTACTGTGGCAGAATTAGGTGAATAGACTTGGGTAGAGAGGAGTAACAACATAAATAAGGAAAAGAGCATTTTGAAGTTTAGAGGTGTTCCTGTTTTAAAATGGACTCTCTGGGACTGGAGAGATGACTCAGTGGTTAAGAGTATGTGTTGTTCTTGCAGAGAGCACAAGTTCAATTTCCAGCACCCATGTTGGGCAGCTCACAACTGCCTATAATTCCAGCTCTAGGATGATTCAATGCCTCTGACCTCTCTGAGCAACAGAACACACATACATATATCCACACACATATAATTAACAATTATAAAATTAATCTTAAAAGAAATGAAATGGACTCTTATATGCCATTTGGTTCTGGGATTGCCCAAGATTGAATTGAGACTCAGAGGCATTTTGGACTTCTCTGGTCATAGAATTGCTCTTTCCACATTTCTTACATGTATATAATGAACTCTGGGTGTCTTCTGGACAGAGGGAAATAGTACCTATCTTTAGAAAATGGAATCAGGGTCTGGAGACACACATTACACAGCAATTTGTTAGTATTTTTGTTTTAAGTTTCCTTACTGTATATGTAGCTGGTAGCCTGTGATTTATTCTATTGAAATGTACTACCACCCACTTGGTCTGGTGTTAGGTAAGGGTGGAAGTGACAGTGTCATCTGCTTAGCAAAGAGATTTTGAGCTTCTATTTTTATTATGGTAGTTTGGTACTGTCAAGTGAAATTTTTACAAACTTTTTAAAATAAAAATAAAATGTTAAGCGGTTTATTAATGTAAGGTAATTACCTTTAGCTTTTAATATAGCATCCATTTTTTCCCCAAGGCTTATGCTCTCTGACTTAAAGGTTTGGATAGAGAGGTGTAACATCATAAATAAAAATTTTGAAATGGATATTTGGAATCTGTCTACTCTTGATCTTGCAATCCCAAGAATCATAAAAGAGTAAGGTGGAAAGATTATTACTACATCAATGGTGAAATTTCAGGTTTATCTGAATTTAGAATATATTTTGGAAACACTAGCATGTGGCAGAAAGATTATTACTATATCAATGGTGAAATTTCAGGTTTATCTGAATTTAGAATATATTTTGGAAACACTAGCATGTGGCAGAAAGATTATTACTACATCAATGGTGAAATTTCAGGTTTATCTGAATTTAGAATATATTTTAGTAACACTAACATGTTTTGGTAATTTATATAAGTAACAGTTAACATTATGTTATTCTGTTATTTTGTAGGGTGATCTCATGTGGTTTCAAAGTTGTTTATAGTTAACCCTGAAGGTAACCCTTTCTTAGAAGGGCATCTTTTATAGCTTACTGTTCATTTGCAAAATAACCGCTTTTTTCTCTTGTCTTAAACTTTTGGAACCATTTCTAGCATATGGAAACATTTTTATACCTCGTGTTCTTTTAAGCTAATAACCCCATATAACTTAAAAATGTTGGAAAAGCAATAGATATTTCCAAATGCTATTAGAATGATTAAAATGATATATCCTTTAGTACTGGGAAAGGTTTTTCAGAGGGATAAATTAAGACCAGCATAAAGTCCAGTCATTCTTTCTACTTTAATTCCAGAATTTAAAAAAATTTATTATGTTTATGCTATATCAGTTTTTTCGCAAATGATTTAAGAGTCATTTTAGATAACCAGATGTTATGCAAACTGTATGTACAAAAATTTCTGACTTCATTTATTGAGAAAATGATAGCTGGAAAAAACTTCCAAACTTTTGATATGTAATTATACACTTTAAAGTATCATCGTTAATATTAAGTACACAGCAGTATAAGATTTCAAGTAGTAATAAAATCTGTGCCTAGAAATGAAGCGTGTCTGAAAAAATAATGGAGGGACATAAAATGGGGAGAAGTAAGATTAAATTTTGTTATAAATTCTGATAATGTATGTGAACAAAACCAGAGCACTTACAAAGATTGTAACATTTCATTGAAATTAGATGTGTATCCTGTGGTCTAAACTTGCTCTTAAATGACATCTTGACATTTGGCCCTATCCAAAAATATCTTTTGAGGAAGGACAGATGGCATAGTTGCTGTGAATAAGGGTGGAAAAAAAGTGACATCACAACCTTATATTAAACTGAAGAAGGTGGAGTACAGAGCTCCTCTGAAAAATTGGCAAGAAAGAGTAGCAGAGGAAGAGAGAAAGGAACTTCTTATGGATGGCAGCAGTTGACAGCAGTAGGCGATCTACTATTGCCAGGAGCACTGCATGTAAGAGATTGTTGGTAGATTGCCACTCTCTGAGTATTCTAGAAGCAAAAGAAAGATTTTTTTTTCACCTACTTCTGAATTAGATGTTCTTTGGCATTTTAAACTCATACCTATTATTGTTTTAGCTGTTTTATGACTTCATTAATTCTGCACATTTTCTAATCTTGTCCAGTAGAGAATATCACGCTAAACTTTAAGAGCAACATGAATAAATTATCCATCCTTGGAGAATTTATTATCAAACAAGGGAAAGATATAAGTATTCAAACATCTATTGAACAAAGATGAGTCAACCACAGAGGACAAGACAGATTCAATTTTTGTTGTTGTTGTTACCATGAATGCTCTATGGAGCATGGATGTGTGAAGAATACAGAGATGGGGAAGAGCAAGAATAGCTTTTGGCAAAGAACAGCACACACTGAGATGGAGCAAAGGTGGAAATGTGGGACCTTGGCACAGTGGAGAATGCTCAGTGTAGATAACATAACATCCTCTTTGTCTTCTTTTACTTTATTATTGGTTCCAGGATTGTTTTTTTTTTTCCCACCCACACTCTTAAACTGAGAAGACAATAAATAGATGGTGTATTATTTAAATTTGAATTTAAATCTCCATTTTTTGTTTACAATTAATGCTTGATTTAGAAGCTTGTTTTATTTAAATGTGTTCTAAATGCCAGAGTCAGTAACTACATGTCAATATGATTCCTCAAAACTTTTAAACCTAAAGACCCAGGGCCACAGCTGCTAAATTCCTGTAAGGCAGCTTCAACACCCCAAAGAGCACAATATAGTAATAACTGTGGTAAAAAATCCCATTTATATACAAATGAAAAGCAAACATCAGACTACCTAAGTTCAGTATGTAGCATTATTTAATACGTCTATTTCTCAAGTCTCTAAACAAACTTGTTTCTCAACACTGGGGAGTTTTACAAAAAAGTATCAATGCCTGAACTCTACCATAGGACATATTATTTAAAAAAAAAGATTTATTTTTAAAAGCTTCCTCAGCAATTCTCATATCAGCCAGAGTTGTAAATCATTGCTTTTACAGAGTATCTAGCAAAACAGAAACATAATCAAATAGAAATTTAAAACACAGCACAGAAAAAGTGCAGGGAGAGGAAAATTAGATTTAGAAACCAAAAGGACTCACTCTTTGCTTCTGAGCATCTTTTGCCTCTGGCAAGGACCAAAGAGCATTAATTCTACAATCTACACCATAATTCTATTAAGAAAAACCAGGGCTAGGTGTACAGTCAGTGGTAGACTGCTTGCCTAGCATGCAAGAAGATCTGGGTTCCATCCCTAGTTTCACTGAAACAAAAACTCCAGAAGATAAAACCTGGAGAGAACTTTTAAAATGATCTTTAATCAACTATTATAATATTATTTGCCAGAAGGGGAAAACTGAAATTGTAGGCATAAAGTAATGAAGAAATAGTCTCAGGCACCAGAAGAAGGTGAGAACTTCTGGCTGACTTCCTATGTTCCTGTCCAGGAAAAGAAAAGAATAAGGCATGGTGGTGCCTGCCTTTAATTCCAGCCCTTGGGAGGCAGAGGCAGGCACATCTCTGTGAGATGGAGCCCAGCCTGGTCCACATAGTGACTTCCATGCACGCAGGGACTAGGGAGACCTTGCCAAAGAACAAAACAACAACAACAAAAGAATAAGAAGAAAGTTTCATCTATGAGTCTGAGCACTCGTAGTCTAAGAGCCACGATCACCTGAACCCATTAGTTTTCCCTTAAAATTTCAAACATAACATAACACACAATATGGAGGTCAAATAAAGAGGACTTGGTCTTCAAGCACAGTTGTGTCTTCCAGTTTTTACTGGTACAACTGTCCTTCAGCATGGAGCTACTCACGGAACAATTATGAAAAAGACAAATTTTATTTTAGACAGGTTCATGATATGTGCTATAGCAAAGACTGGTTATAGAAAATTTTCACTTCAAATCTTCACTGATGGATAAATTAGACTTTATTTTAGAATGTTTAACTTCTGCTAAAATGTATTTAATCCAATAGTATATACACCATGTTTTACATTTATTTGTAGTCCCTATATTAGAAGCAGAGGTTAAATTTTCA
The DNA here is from genome assembly GCF_000622305.1 of Nannospalax galili. Classification (NCBI taxonomy): domain Eukaryota; kingdom Metazoa; phylum Chordata; class Mammalia; order Rodentia; family Spalacidae; genus Nannospalax; species Nannospalax galili. Next base: position 3,614,868 of record NW_008355157.1, read on the forward strand.
TCATAAAAATATGTGAATAACCTTATAGCTACCTAGAGTCATGGGCTGTGAACTTAATTCCATAGTACTGTTTTGAAAATATACCCCTAGGTTGTTAAAGAAATTCTAACTCCATGCAAATGCACCACTAAAGAACTTGGATTCTTCAGTCATCATCTACAGTTGGCTTGATGGTCACTCCTCTTCTTATCTGACCCCAACCAATTAAACGCCAGTGTTTTTCAACTCTTCGGCTAAGGGCGATTTTTTCTCCTACTTCTGTGCACACAGGATTAGTCAAAACGATCTTGCCCAGATCAGCCTTGACAGCACTAACTCTTCCTCCTGTTGACAGGGATCCTATATTGACCATGAGCACTTCATTCTTAGACAGCTTTTGGACCTTTGCTGCTTTCTTGTCTCCTTCAGTGCGTACCCCTAGAAGCCGTCTAAGTAGGAAATAGGAAATTTCCAATTCTGTGAATATCTCAGGCAAAGCTCCAACTGCACCAAGTACTTGACCCACCATTCTGTCAGCTCGGCACAAAGTGGGGTCGATTTTTGTTCCAACTCCAATTAGACCACCTGGGGCAGCATACTGAAGATCATTATGTTCTGCAAAAAGTGACACAATTTTGGAAAAGATTGGTTTACACATGAGTTTTCCTTCACTATCCTTGGAAACAATACCAGGTCTCACTTCTATCTCCTGGCCGACCTTTAATACTCCTTTTAGAATACTTCCCCCAGCCACACCTCCCTTAAGGTCATCAACTTCACAGCCAGGTTTATTGACATCAAATGACCTAATAACAATTAGTCGAGGTTCCGAAGTAAAGTCTCTTGGGGGCACTGGTATTTTTTTCACTATGTACTCACAGATGACTTCAATATTGTACTTCAGCTGAGCAGAAATTGGAATAATCGGAGCCCCTTCTGCTACTGTTCCATGTACAAATGCAAGAATCTGTTCGTATTGCTCCTTAGCCTGACTTTCTTTTACCAGATCAATTTTATTCTGTAGGATCAAAATATGCTTGAGTTTCATTATTTCTATTGCAGCCAGGTGTTCCGAAGTCTGAGGCTGAGGGCATGATTCATTACCGGCTATCAGTAGCAGAGCTGCATCCATCACTGCTGCACCATTCAGCATTGTAGCCATCAAAATATCATGGCCAGGACAGTCAACAAAGGACACATGCCTGACTAATTTGAAGTTCCCTTTGGTTCCTGGAATGTCAGTAGGAAATTCATCGGGTGTACCACTTCCACATGACCTGTAACATTCTGGTTGAGGACAACTCGGGTCATCAAGTTTATAAATCTTAGCATTAGCATATCCAAGCTTGATGGTGATGTTTCTTTCTAGCTCATTTTTGAATCTGACAGTGTGAACACCAGAAATGGCTTTTACCACAGTGGACTTCCCGTGAGCTACATGGCCAATTGTACCTATGTTAATTGTGGCTTGTCTGTTGATAACTTCATGGGAAAGTGGTGTCAGTTTGGTAACATCCAAAGTAGCGAGATCCTGTCGGGACTGGTGCGGCTGCCCAAGAGTCACTCCGGCCTCACCACCAGCCATGTTGCTCCGAGAGGCAGGACGTTGCTCGAAGGTCTCCTGACGTCACGTGGGTCCCTTGGGCGGAGCGAAAGAGCAGAGGAAGGAAGGCCAACTAGGGCCCCGGCGGCAGGCTAATTCGAAAACGCGCTACAAAGTTCCGGAATGTGTCTATTGCAGACCTGTTAGATATTTGTTCAGGCAATGCCCAGGGCAGCCCCACATAAGGACCCTTGAAGGGACGGAAATTAAAGCAACAACTGCGCTGGCTAGAGAAGCCATTTCCGTTTCCTGTGGGCCTGGTCGGACTAGTTTCCCTGAAATCTGGGATTCTTTTTATCTGCTGTGTAACATCAGAACGTGGAAATGTCTCATTTATGTTATTTTTTTTTTTTTATTTTACTGATTTCTAGAATGTAATAAATCGGTATCAGTCCAGGGTCCATTTCCACCTGTGATGGTGCTCTTGTCCCAGAGGAAGATGCGTGCCTAAATCTCTATTGTTTAATGGAATGTTAAATGCCTTTAAAATGTTAAGTATTTGCAATATATAAGATGATGATGAGCAAAATCTAATGCCTGCCCTCAAAATGCACATAACCAATTAAGAGAAATTTCATTTAGGAAATTTGAATTATATCAATAAACTGTGATTTAAATTTCAGTATGTATACAATGCAAGCAAGCCAGATTGTACATAATGTTTCATGTTCCCATTGAGACTCTACAATTACACTGTTCAATATGTTAATCACTAACCATTCGTAGCTAGTGAATGGAAATTACACATACAGAAAGACTCAGTTGCACTAGTTATATTTCAGATGTTCAGTAGCCATATGTAGCTAGTGGCTAGAGCATTGACCAGCATAAATAAATATTGAACGTTACTAGTAATGCAGAAATCTCTGTTGGAAAATAGTGTTCTCAAGGTGTAGAACATACTTTAATTGTTTCAGTCATAGAGTGGTCTGTCATTCATCTATTCAACCAAACTTTATTAAATGCCTTCTGTGATGGTTGGTGTTGTCACCTTTGACAGAACTAAGATTACTTGGGAGATGGGCCCTGTGCATGCCTGTGGGGGATTGTCTGCATTATGTTAATTGAGTTGGGAAGGAAATGGCACCATTTCCTGACTGGCATCCTGGACAGTATAACCTGAGAAAAACAACCAAGCAGCATGCATCTGTTCCTTGATCTCTTCTAACTGCAGACAGTGTGGCCAGCTGCTTCAGGTTTGCGCTGCATTGACCTGCCTGTCATGATGGACTGCACGTTGAGTTGTGGACTAAAATAAACTCTTCCTCAAGTGACTTTTGACAGGTATTTCATCAGAGGAAGAGGAAAAGAAACTAAGACACCATGTTCTTGTGTTTTGCTAGTCAGGTGGGGGATTTCTTTTAGTCCTGTGAAAGACCAGGAACAGATGATAAACTAGGATATGGCAAGAATCAGTATAAAAAGGAGAAAAACAAACCCAGAAAGGTTTGGAGTAGAAAAACAAAACTCAAAAGTCTTGCTCCTGGGGAAAGCTGAGAGAGTGTAGCCTGGTTACATTTGACTAGGTCAAGGTAAGAGGGAATAGGAGGAGTCATGATTAAAGCAATGCAAAATACCTGGATGTGAAAGAGCACGGCACATTTGAGGGCCTGAAAGATGTTCACTGTGCCTGGAGTCCAGGGAATCTCTAATGTCTGTACTGTAAAGTCTTTATTATGGTGTATTTTTAAAAACAGACTCAAAACTGAAGAGAAGGCTGAGCACAGTGGTAATCACTTATATTCTCAGCTACTTGGGGGACTGTAGCAGGAGGATCACTTGAGTCTTAGCATTCTGGGTCAGGTGGCAACATGGTAAAATATGATTTCTTATTAAAAAAAACAAGCACTTTTACAAGAGAAAAGTCACCATATCTTCACTTATCCATCACCAATTCTAGAGACTATTATATGCATTATAGAAAATGCATGACCCACAATAAGTCTCTCACATTTTATAAACATTTAACTGTTGTTGATCTATTCTGCCCTCGTGGCAGCCATTAAGTCTCTATTCTACATGGTAAATGTTTGTTTATATGTCTGTGTCAACATCATCTGCTCTAGTGTGGGGACTTCTGGAAGACAAGGATGTTTGTTTATTTGCCTAATGGTTAGCATAGAGCCTATGGTTAGCATAGAGCTTGTATATGAGACTTTATTTTCATTTGATACTGATGATTTTTTTTTTTTTTTTGGTCTTTGAAACAGGGTCTTCCTGTAGCCACGGTGGCCTAGAACTAGCCAATTGTAGATCTCCTTGCCTCTGCCTCCCAAGTGCTGGGATTAAAGTTGTGCACCACCACACCGAGCTTTGATGCTTTTTTCCTTTCTTGCCTTCAGTTTGACCAAATCCTCTGATCATTATTAATACCTGTAGAACACAGATGTGGACTATTCTGTTCAGTGCCTGACCAGGCCAGCAGTAGGCTTTTACACATATAGCCATGAGTCTTATGCCACCACAAAGAACTACTCTCTTATAAAAAGATGAAAAATTCAGAGATGCCACACATATGGTTTTCATGATGGAAAAATTTGATTTTGAGAATTAACACCAAGAAGTTATCAGATAAATGTGGTATGGAGTTAAGACTAAATAGAGAAAACAGGAAATAGAAAACATAATGAGAAAGTATTTTTTTATTTTCATGCCTGTGCTTACTTAGGACAAGCTTCTGGAATAGTACTGGAGAGTTGAACGCAAACTTGATGAGATGAGGCTATAGCCATGTGAGTAAAGTTTCAGTACTTTTGAAGATGCCCAAACCAATTTTAATGTGTGCCTTCCTTTCAAAGTGTCCATATTTTAAAACTTGCCTTATTACATTGCAATGCTGGGCATTCATTTATGTGTTCAAAGCTGTTAAGTTTAGTTTTCTTTATTAGAACGTTCCAGATTCTAAAAAGAAACTTCTTAGACAGCTAAAGTAGCTTTTAACATGTTAATGAAAACCGTTATTTCCTCCTTCACCTTGCCTATTATGCCCATTTCCTAGAGTTACTGCTTTTATTATACATAAAAGAATTTAAAAAAATATTTTATTTATTTTATTTTATGTGTATGAGTGTATTGCCTGTGCTTGCATGAGTGCATCTGTATGTGCAATGTCCAAGGAAGTCAGAAGAGGGCATCAAATCCCCTGGAACTGGAGTTACAGATGGTTGTTAGCTAGCATGTGGTGTTGGGTATTTAAAAGAATTTTTAAGGACTATTTACTAGGTATTTTATTTCAGTTTTTTCAGGAAAAAAAATTTGTATAAACCTTTTTTGGTAATTCTTCTTGGAATGTTTGTTATCTAGATTCTTCATTTGTTTATTTTATTTTAATTTTTTGAGACAAGGTTTCACTAACAAGCCCTTGACTGGCATGGCACTCCCTATGTAGACCAGGCTGGCCCCTGCCACCTTAGTGCTAGGATTAAAGGTGTGTGTAACCATGCCTGGCAAAGATTTATTTTAACTTTGTGTGTGTGTGTGTGTGTGTGTGTGTGTGTGTGTGTGCCTGTGGAGGCAGGAGGTGTTAGATCTGCAGCTGGAGCTACAGGTGACTGTGAGCCACCCAGTATGGATACTGGAAACTGAATTTGGGTCCTCTGGAAGAGCAGAAGGTACTCTTAACTGCCGAGTCATCTCTCCTGTATGTTTTATTCTATAACCTACTATATTTATACTTGTAAAATAGGAATTAGCTGTCAAAATCATCAGTTCTGACAGGTTATAATTTTTGGATTTTCACAGTGTTTGTTTTTGATTCCAGGGTTTCAATACTTGGGCCAATGTTTTCTTTAGAAATTTATTGAAAAATAAACAGTATAGGGATAAATGTGTTTCTCAATCTCATTAAATGACAAATGATTAAGATTTATGATGCAAAGCCTACTATAGTGTCTCTTCCTAAAAGCATGTGTATTTTGATAATTTTTTATTAATTATATATTTGTTTGTTTCTGCCAGAATGAGGCATTCTTTTTAAAAACACTATTAGTCTCATATATATGTGTATATATATGTGTATATATACATGTTTACATATATATGTATAAAGGTATCAAATACAGTACTATACAGAAACACTGTCTAATTGTGGAGGTGAAGATACAAGTTCAGAGAAGTTAAATTTCTTATTTGAAGTCAGACAGCTTAGTTTCATATCTTTCTGAAAAAGAGAGAAGATCTTTATGATTATTTTCTGTACATCATCTTTGATTTTGTTACCTTTCAATGAAGCTTTTTTTAAAAAAAATTTATAGACAGGGTCTCCCTGTAGCCCCAGCAGGCCTGGAACTCACTATTAGACCAGGCTGGCCTGGAACTCACAGAGATCCACCTGCCTCTGCCTCCCAAGTGCTGGGATTAAAGGCGTGCACCACCACGCCTGGCTCCAATCTCTAATGATTTTTTTTTAAAGCTCAACATATTAGATAACTGATAATTGTTATCTTTCACTTTAGAACGATACATTTTTTTTTAACCAGAGCCCTGTCACAGGACTTTAGGAATTTGATAGCATGAAAGTTAGTGTAGGTATATCAGTGTATTCTTAATACATCTAAGAGAAAATAAAGTTAAAATGGATATATTTGCAAGAACACTGGGTGATGCTTTGGCCTGTTAACCACTAGTTTTGATGTAGGAATCTTTCTGAGGCTTATACTTGCTTAATCTCTGAAACAGAAGAACAAAAACCAGCCATGAAGACAGGTGTTTTAATTCACATCCACTGTATAGCTCTGTCTTAGAGATTGGATAGTGGCAGATTGGATAGTGGCACAGATTACCTTCCTATTTTCAAAGACTACAGTGTACATATAGTCGAAGAAAGAATATTATTCTTGAAAACTCATATGGTTTGGATGATTGGCATAGAGATGCTTAGCCCTTGGATGGATACTTCTCTTAAAGTATGTAGCTATTCTTTCAGAAGCAAACTTCTTGAAAACCATATTATAGTTGAAAGAAACAGTTCTAATTACTGGCTTGCTTACACAAACTATTTCACTGGTATTACCGTTAATTTTTTTCCTAGTCTTTTTTGTTTCTAGAAATATTCAATGGTATAATATTTACATATGTGTTTGTTTGGCAATTAGCATTGATATTTAAGTAACAAATCTGTTTATTATTGAAAAGAATCAGGAAATTCAGATAGACAAAAGGGAAAAGAAATTCCTGGCTACAACAAAAAACTCTTACAGTTTTCTTTTTGGGGGGGGTTCTAGTATATGTGCATGTACACAAATATATATAATTATACATATATGTGCACACAAATAAGTAAAAATTCAAAATGGATTCATATTGATGAAAAAATAAAAGTGCAGATCTCAGAAAACAAACTAAAAACCAGAACACTGGAAAACTTGTAAATGATGTGGAGCCAGTGAGGAATAGAATAGAGGGGCTGAGAGTAGTCACTTTCAGAGCACAACCTTGAAATCACAGCGTTCCCTGCAGCAAAAGACAAAGATTAAAGCAGTTTGTTAACAGTGATAGACATGGCAGAAAGACCAGTCAATAAAAAGATTACTGATGCCTGTGAGGAGGAAGAGTACCCAAAAAATGAAACTGAAAATATAATTTAGAGAAGTGACCCAGCCAAATCATGTGGTAATGAACTGAGTCTGCAGATCAGAAAGACTCATTGCATACTGAAAATTGTAGACAGAAATTGACATCAAGTCATATCCTGATTATAATTGAACAAGAAAGATGACTTCAGTCATGTAAGCAAAAGCAGACAGATGTCTCCACAACAGTGCAGTATTAGAGGTGCAGTATCTACATGGTCTTGAAGCAAAGTGTGACTTATGACCATGTTCTAGCTAAGATGCTCTTGAGGCATAAAGGCAACAGGCAAATTCTCAAGTGTGAGAGAACAGAAAAAGCAGCATCTGTAAGATCTTTCTAAAATTTAGCCCCCTGAGAGAAGAATCAAACCAAAGACTGATTGTGGTAGTAAATATATTTACATATAAATGTATGATGTAAAAACTGTGGCAGTTGGGGCTAGAGAGATGACTCCGTGGTTAAGAGCACTGACTACTTTTGAAGAGGACCCCGGTTTGATTCCCACCACCCACATGGCCACTGTAACTCCAACTATCCTTAACGCTAGTTCCATGGGATCCGACACCCTCTTCTGACCTCTCTGGGCATCACACAACATGCATGCACTTAAACACGTGCAGGCAATACACTCATATATGTAAACAAAAGTAGTAAATAAAATATTTCAAAAAAATAGAAACTGGTAACAGAATTCAGTGTAAACATAATGGTAAAATAAAACTAATAAATACAAAGAAGTTGGGAAATAAGTGGACGGGAATTGGGGATCAGAGAATATTAATCTTCTTGTCTTTCATACCAACAATTTACCACTGCATATACTTTGAAGTAGTTCTTTTTAATAATTATTTATTTTTATTTTATGTATATGAGTGTTTTGCCTGCATGAATGTTATTGTATCACTTGTGTGCAGTGCCTGTGGAGACCAGAAGAGGGTGTCAGATCTCTTGGAACTGGAGTTACAGATGGATGTTAGCTACTATGTGGGTGCTGGGAACTGAACCTAGATCCTCTGCAATAGCAGCCAGTGCTCTTAACTGACATCTTGCCAGCCCCTTAAGGTAGTTTTTTTTTTTGTTTTTTTTTTTTTTTGGTCATTTTGAGACAGGGTTTTCCTGTATCCCCAGCTGGCCTGGAACTCACTGAGACCAGGCTGGCCTCAGTAAAGTAGTTCTTTTAAAGTAACATTAATTCGCTCTTTTTAAATAATTTTTATCACTTAAAACTTAAAGGATTTTTCAGTTAATGTTTCTTGAGTGAAAATCATTTAAGATTTTAAATTTCAGCTTTTGTAGATTTCAAGTAAAGTTGGAATAGATTTTTTTAAAGTGACTACAATCTTATTCCAAAAGTAGTAAATGTATTTCAGTCTCTCCCTCTCTCTGTGTGCATGTGAGTAGTTGTCTAGAATGATGTTCCATGATTATTGGATATTTCTCAGTGGTGAGAATTTGGATGGTTTTTGCATTTTGGGGTACATTTTGTATTATTTTGAGTATCTGTTATGAGAATGCTTTAATGAAAATGTTACAGTGAATTTACTACTCTGAAAAACAAATTTGTACTTGCACAGTTTTATGTTTCCATTTCTTTTATATTCATTATGACTTCTCTCGCAATCGTTTTTAATAGCTGCATGATATTTTATGGATGTGCTTATTTCTTCCAATCCTGATCTCAGCCCCTTTATTTGTTATGACAGAGCTGGACTAGATCAGTGGATTGCAATCTTTCTTCCTAAGTAGTGGGATCTTTCCAATAATAAAACAATTCATAACTTTTGACAGTGGCACCTTGCAAAGACTATTGTTAGCAAAACTATATGTATTAGAGACTTTATTTTCTTTATTTTTATTTTATGTGTATGTGTGTATTGCCTGTATGTATGTACTGCATGTATATAAGTCTACCCATGTTGTGCAATGCCTGTGGAGGACAGAAGAGGGCGTTGGATCCCCTGGAACTGGAATTTGGCAGATGTTGTTACCTGCTATGTGGGTGCTCAGATTCAATTCTGGGTCTTCTGCAAGAACAGTCAGTGCTCTTAACTGCTGAGCCATCTCTCCAGCCCCATATTAGAGAATTTCTAACCAGTTTTTTGCTAGGTTTTTTTTCCACCTGTTTTTCTTTGTGGGGTAGGCATTGAACTCAGATTCTTTTCCAGGGCAGGCCAGTGCTCTGCCACTGAGCCAAACTTCAGTGCCTACAGTCCGAATTTTAAAGTTAAAGGTGTCTGAAAACCTTCTAGTCTTTCCCTAACTTTAAGTTGCTTAACTAACATCCTGTAGCCAACTAAAGTGAATGGATTGAGCCATTCCATTGTTCCATTGTTGTTTCCCCTACAATAAGTATAAACCTAATTTTATGGCTGGAGAGATGGCTCAGCAGTTTAGAGCACTGGCTGCTCTTGCAGAGAACCCTGGTTCAGTTCTTAGGCCCCATATACTGCTAACAACCATCTATAACTCCAGTTCCAGGGAATCTGATGCCCTCTTTTGGCTTTCAAGAGCTTGCATGCAAGTGGTGCACTTATATACATGCATACAAAGCACTTATTCACATAAAATAAAAATAAAAATTATGAAAAAAGTAAAGGGTAGGGAGATGGATCAGTGGGCAAAAGGACTCGCCCAGCAAGCCTGACAACCTGAGTTCAGATCCCAGAAACCACATGGTAGCATGAATCTGTGTAATCCCAGTGCTCCTACTAGATGGGCCACGGAGACCAGGAGACTCACCAGGAAGCTCAAGGTCAGCTAGCCTTGAGTAGGAGCATAGCAGCAGGAAAGCAGATAGACTCTGCCCCAAACAAAGTAAATGGAGAACCAAATCGCAAAAGTTGTCCTCTTATTTACCCCAACATGCATATTGGCACACACAAGACCCCCCCACACACACACTCACACTGCACACATACACACAAACACAAATAAAAGGAGTAACTAAAAATAAGAACAGGCAGACAAGATGAGAATCTTAACATAATTCACATGTATGGTAATATGTAAATGTCAGGACATATACTTAATTTATTAGTATTTTCTTCATCATGGAAAGAGATCAGCAGTTTGGCCATTATTGAACCTAGCAGCTTCAGGAATTAGGAAGGAATGGGAGTGGGATTGTGCCGAGGAAGAAAGCAATTGCTTGTAAAAATTTAGAATTTACTGTGGTTACCAAAATCAAAATAAAACAAAACCTTCAGTTGGCAGAGGGTTAAAAACAAAGCTCCAAAGTGTGGCACATCCCAAGAAGACGCCATCACTCCTTCAGGCATCCATGGGGGCAGGGAATATTATTTCTTTGTGTTGCCAGAGCTGATTTATTTAGTTATGATTTCAACATGCCTACAAGGCAAAACCCCAGAAAACATTGCACAACAACATTAACCAGAACAAATGGTGCTTTTTTCCCCTATACCTCCCCCAAAGCTTTTAAAATAAAACAGCAGTGGGTTTTCTCCACCCCCTCCTCCTTTTTTCCCCTTAAATTGTTTAAATGGCTCAGATTATGTTTGACTATTGGGTGTGGCAGGCTATAGAATCTTAAGTGGTAGTACAGGTTCCTGAGCAAGGAAGAGAATTAAGGGTGATATGACTTGATTATTGGAATGTGTAGAATGTAAAGTTGTGAGAGGTACTATGGTTTACCACTGGCTGCTCTTAGCAATACACCTTCCTGTTAAAAGCCCTATTATTATTGGACATTTATTTTGGAAATTACTAAAGAAATTTGACAGAAATGTAAACAAACCATCTTGCCTCATATTTCCTTTCCATGCCTCACTTTGAAGAAAGACATTAAGTATCATCAAGTCTCAGTTCTGGCCTAGGTTGGCAGGATCACCAGTCTCACAACTGAGTAAGGTGCACATGGCATCACACTGGGTGCAGTGCAGAGAAAATTAGCAAACATCCTTACCTTTTAGAGCTTACTTAGTAAGAATTGGCAGCCCAGCAAATAGTTCAGCAAATCTAACTCATTTTTCCGTGCATGCCCCAAACACTAGCCCTTGTGTATTCTCTGACTTCATTAATGACCTTCCTGCCTTTTTACCTGGAAACTTCATCTTGAGTCCTTATGTTTCCTTAGTCTCCACAACCAATCTATCAACAAGGCTTGTCTCCTCTGTCTCAGAAATTGCTTTTGAAAATATTTATTCCCATTTCTCTGTTCTCTTGGCCCTTGCCCTGATAGGCCCTTTCATCTTTCATTTCAGTTCTGTGGAGAGCTGCTTATCTACTTTGTCTTTCCATTTTCTAATCTGTCTTGCATACTGCTGTCTAAGTTCTTCCTTTAGAGATAGATCTGATCATATTCTTTGGCTTAAAAACCTTTGATGCGTCTCCATTAATGTCCAAGGGATAAAACTGAAACACCTTGTCACACCATGGTTTTATAGTCTGGCCCCAGCCAGATTATTCTTGCCTTATTTTCTGCCATTATCCTCGCTAACCTTGTGTCTGCTTCCTGTTGCCAGCACACACACACTTAGTCTAGTGTCATCACCTTCCTCCGAGTTCGAAGGCTCGCTATTTTCTCTTTTGATCATACTGGTCCTTGCACTCAAGAGTGCCCTAACTGATAAACTCCTAGTATTGGAGGAATTGAGGAAACCAGGGTTTATAAAGAATACCCTTTGCTGGGAAAGACAGCATATGCTTGTGATCTTAGGACTCAGAAGGCTGGGGCAGGAGGATTGCCTTAAGTTTGAGGCCAGCCTGTGATACCTAGTAAATACCAGGCTAGGTTGGGCTACATAGCAAGATTATATCTAAAAAATTAAACAATAACATCATGAAGAAACAGCCCAGGTGCAGAGAATGGAGCAACAAGGCAGTGGCTAGACCAGAGTGCGGACTAGCTTCAGACTTCTGGGGAAATCAAGCGGCATCTCTTATTTTTGTGGCTAGAGATGAAAGAAAAGAGCCACAGAAGATCCCTGGTGCAGTGATTAGGTTCAAGAATTAAGAGACTGGTTCTCCACATGTACTGCTTCTACCTTATCTCACTTTTCAAGTGAGTAAAGAATGGATAAGAGGGGCTGGAGAGATGGCTCAGTGGTTAAGAACACTAGCTATTCTTACAGAAAACCCAGGTTCAAATCCCAGCACACACGTAATGGCTAACAACCATCTGTAACTCTAGTTCCAGGGGATCCAATGCTCTCTTCTGTCCTCCACAGGCACTGCAAGACACAGGTATACTCACACACATGCAGGCAATATATTCATACGCATAAGATAAAAATAAGTAAATTAAAAATAAAAAAATAATGTATAAGGATCAAGAGTTGTCACATTAATGCATTTTAAAAGTCTTGGGTGGCAATCAACAGCTACTTAATTGGACTAAAGCCCACTCAATGGGAAGAAACTCATGTGTGGTACTATAAACATAGTCACATGGCTGGAGAGATCTTGGATCTTATTGAAAGCACCAAGACTGTCACATCTCTAGACTAATGCAATTTCTTACTATGTGCAAAATATGTATCCTTATGTTTACAGACAAATATCCCAGTCACCACTCATCAAAGAAGCTTCTTTTGTACCAGATGGAGTCTATTACAGAGTTCCACAACTGGTCACACACAGACATTATCTGTGAATTGCCCAAGTCTAACTGGCACATCTACAATGCAACCTCTATACCTAAGGCTCACTGAACATAGAACAAGGGGTAAAGAGGACGCTTAATGAATCTCTCAATTCTCATTAATGAAGTTCCCTTATGTGATGGAGGCCCAGGAACACAAAAGGTCACAAATGGCCAAAGTATAGAGATGAAGAGTCTGCAGAATGCTGGTCCTTGGACAGGTCTTATATATTAAGCTTCACCCACCCAGGGCTCAGAGACCAATGTGGAAGAGGGGGTGGAAAGATTGTAAGAGCTAGGGAGGAGGAGGTGCAAGACCATATGGAAACAGAGTCTACAAGCTCCTGGGACCCTGCTCATATGAACCTATAGCAATGGTGTCTGCATGCACAAGACCCATGCAAACTCAAGCAGACGAAAACCAAACATAGAACTGGGGAAATGGACAGCAGATCCCCAATCTTAGTTGAAGGAGTATTAGCAACTGATTACTGCTGGATGAGGAAGAGCTGATCTTCCTAAAGTGAGGGAATTTAGATAGACTGAGCCATCTCTCCAACCCCTATATTATTTCTTAACGGATCCACATATATTATGCAAAATAATGAGGATCACTTCGGCAAGTTATTCTGTGCTCCTCAGTAAAGATCCTAAGTAGGTAGTGGTAGATAGTTATTGTACTAGTGATGATTGTTCACAGAAGTGAGAAAGTACTCAGAGTAGATCACTTATTTCTTGTGGGCTAGCAATGTGTGCTCTATGTCAGGCAGAACAATGATGAAAACTTACACAAAAGCAGCCAGTCCCGGGTATATTTAGTTCTTCCCAATGCCAATGTCCCAAGTCTTCTGTTGCTTTTACAAAAGCTAACGGCTCATCTTTTGGTCTTTTAAAAAGACCAAACCAAAAAAAAAAGCATTTGCTTGTATGATTATGTTTGCTGAAATATTCTTCATGAGCTCTGTCATTTAGATAACCTCAGAATAGAAAGGCATATATAAAATTTCCCCTTTATAAAATTATAATGCTGTCTTTTAGAAATCCTGCCAGAGTCTCTTTCTGAATTCCACTTTTCATCTTTTTGTGATTGGTTGCTTGTTGTTATAAAAACATATAAAAGACTCTTAGCCTCTTTGAAAAAAAACTGTTTTACTTCTTGTTGATGAAAAATACCCATAAATTTTGTCATAAAGGAAAATAATTGTAGGCAAAAGTAGATATTTATTGGAGGGATTGCTTTAAAGAAATTCCTTCTTTTTTCGTTGTTCTTTCCAAATTCCTATCAACCCATGAAAGTGTAAGAATTCTTTCAATGTTTGGTGTCTACTTGGTGAACAAAACTGACACTTGATTGTATGAAGTCCAGCAGCATTTGCCATGTATATTCTGCATCTGGGATCTATTTTGTTACCACATAAAAATATTAAACATTGCAATTTTTAAACTATATGTTTTACAATCAAAGTATTTATAAACACATATGAAACTTGTAAGTATAGCCTGCTAAGATGAGATGGTCATGTTTATAACTCAGGAGGTAAACTACTCTGGAATGCTTCAGACACAAGGTATTTCGAACTGATGTTGTAAGAAGGGTCTGTTTCCTTATTCAGCAGTTTCACGTGAACTAAAAAGATGACTTATGTTTGATTAGTTTCAAGTTTGCCTGTTACACTTCTTATACCAACAGAACTTGTTTTCTTTTTCTCTGCTGTTTTAGTAGCACTCCTCAAAGAATATGGTTGTGTGGGTTAAAAAAAGTTACTGTTTTGATTTCTTTTCAATTTTAGAAATCCATCAGTCAAGTAACCAGGAAGGACAGTTAGAGAGGATTCCATTGACTGACCTTGATCTTGTTTTTCCCTTTGCTTGCAAATGTAAACTGACTTATAGCTTTATACTTAAACATAAATTATTATTAAAGACAATTGTAGAAAATGGATAGAAGGAATGAACTGTAACAGATAAGACTTGAGTTTGAGCTGAGTCTTGAAGAATACTTAGTTATTGATATTTTCCAGACTCCTCCTGGGATGTGTTTTGTTGTGTGATTGCTGAATGTTATGTGACTGTTTGCGTCATTCTGCCTTGGTGGAAAGAGTTGGTTGTTTATTTTCTAGCTGCGATGTAATCTTGACACTTAGCCTTGGGTGAATCACATCACTTTGCTGTGCCTTAATTTCTCAATCTGTTAAATGATAATGACTATATAATTTGAGATTCATTTAATTTACTGAAACTAAGCTTTTTAAAGTTGTGTAGAGCTGACTTTCAATGTGAATGAATTTAAGATATAGGATACTTTTGCCACAATAGTATATTCCCCTATCTTTAAGAAGTCTATATTTATCTATCCGGAATAAACATACTAATTAAGCATCTAAGATTGTTTGCATGCCTTATGCATGTCCTAGCTGGCAGTAATCTTAACCACTTTGTACTCAACATCTGGTTTATTCATGAGACCCCTTTAATTAACTAGAAGTACTTATGAGTCTTGTTTTTTAGGAACAGGCACCATACATTTTAGGTGGTATTAGACAACAGGCAGAAGATTGAATAACTGGTCTCTCAACTAAAAGAATTTTATCTCCATGATATAAATATTGTTAAAATATATTTAAAAAACTATTTTCCCTCTTCATTTGGCATTATTAATAACTATACTGCCTGAACAATTGAAGAAGCTAAAGTTTCTTGGATGTGGTTGTAGAATTTTAAGACAGCTGGAAAGAAGCTAGGTTTTAAAAGGGTCAGATTTATGGTGTATTCAGGAGTGTTATGTAATGGAAAATTATTAGGATATCTGCTTTTCATGTCTGTATTTGCCAAAGTAAAAAATTGTAGTGACAATAGTTTGTCTTAGTAAAAGTATTCATGTTATTGTCCTGAGGGCAAAATGACTGTATAATACATGCAGAAAAATTCAAATACTTTATAATATCAGATAGGGTGAGTCTATTTTTGGATTGGCTATCAAGTTGATATATGTTCCCTCCCTCTGTCCCTCCTTCCCTCCCTCCCTCCCTCCCGGAACTAGAGAACAAACTCATGCTTTTGTGTATGCTGGGAAAGTATTCTAACATCAAGCTACATCTTCATACCTGATACACATTCTTATTGCTGTGTTTTGCTTAAGCTGTATTTATCAGAGAAATGTTGTAAATAAGATTTTCTGAAATGAGGCCTGTTAATTACATTAGACTCCTTTTTTTTTTTTGGAATTATTATTATACCATGAATTGAGAGCTACTCATTTGGAGAACTCTTCAACCCAAATTTTGCTTCAAATCCATGACTTCTAATGGAAAGGGCATAGTGAGAGGCAACATTAAATTTCTAAGTCTTCTTTTTTCTAAATCTCCTGGTGCCAAATTGACTTGTATGAGTAGATACCGACAGGTTAGGGTTGGTTAATTTTAAGGCATTTTAGTTAAACATTATTTTAGGGATAGAGCTATGATAGCTAGAGTCATAGGAAAAAATTGTTAGCATAGTGATGACAATGTAATTAGCCATATCTCTCAACAAAAGATAATCAGCCATATCTGAGGCTGCTGAAAATGCCATTAGTGAAAATTTGGGCTCTACCCTTGACTCTCATTATGACCTTGAGGGTTTTGGATTAAAGCCAATAAGTGGGTTTCCATCTGACCTGGAATCTACTCAGTACTTGTAGGTAAATAGTATGTTAGGAAACTAGATCAAATTGAAACTTACAGATAGGATAGATTGTGAAAGAGTGAGAAATTGGCAGTAAGAAGTTTCAACAAAGTGCTTGCTGCCATCAAACTTAGAAAAAAAAACTGTCCAAATTGTAAAAGTGGGTTTTCTGTAAATTATTCATGATAGATATTTGCCTTATATATTCCTTTGTACTTTTCATTTGATGAAAATTTCAAACTGTGGTTTGCTGGAGGGGGGGAAAAACCGAAACCCAAACCACATAGGACAAATTGAATTACAAACCTGGTGTGGTCCTTTAACTCAATTACATTTAATTTGTGTTATTTTAGTCATCCTGGGTGGCAGCTGTTCTGTGTAAAAGCCCAGAAACATTTTCAATGTAAGAATTTGTCCTGATTACAGCTCCTTAAGATTGGTAGTAGCCTATTTGTATTTTAAGTGGCAAAATTGTAGATTAATTTGGGACTGTTTTAAAATTTGAAAATTTTGTTGTTGTTTGAATAAACTTAAAAATTGAGCATTCATTGTTCACTTTAAAGGTTAATTTTTAATCACTTCATTTTCTTATACTTTTTAAGAAAGTCTTCTATAAACAACTTCTAAATTACTTTAGGCAGTTACCAATTAGAGGACAAGGAAATGCAGATTTTTAGATTTTGATACTCATAAAAGCCCTCTGATATTTTAACCCCAAGTTTAATAATATCTCAAAAGAAAAACATGAAAGAGTATGAATTTCAGATTATTTAGGTCTGTATAATTAAGATGGAGGATTGAGCCAGGATAGGGTGTGAAATGTAGTGAAACTTACAGAAATAAAGACCTTGAACCCCAAGTGAGTCCTGCAAAAGTGCGAACAGTTTATATAGAACTCACTCTAACACTATCTTCAGGGCAAATACTTGCTTAGTTCCTTGTCTCTCTTCCTTATCTTATTCATAAGGTGTTCCGTTTGCTGGCTTCAGTCCTATATTATCTACTGTTATAACAGAGCACCCTAAAACTTAATCTTAAAACAAGGAGCATTTGTTGCCTCATCTTTCTGTGCCCCAGAAATGCCCTGCCTTATTCACATGTGCAGAATACACTGAGAGAGTCCACACATGCTGACTGCTCTCCAAATGGATGCTCTTAGTCTGAGACTCAGCATTTCACCGGTGCATGACTCCAACAACTTCTTTGCTGGCCTCTAAACTTGATCACGTGGTTTTTAAAACCATCTAAAGAGATTCATGCTACTGGTTCCCTTATAATAATCAATTTTGACTCTCTTTGGTCTAATCTTCAAGTTTATACTTGCCTCCTTGGCATTTAAAGCCATTCATAAGCCAGACTCCTGTCATTTCTTCAACACTGTTTCTTTGCAAGCACCTGCTTTACTTAAGTTAGTTGCTTATACCTTAGACCATATTCAATCTTACTCCTAAGACTGTGTTCAGAAGTCTTATTTTTTGCATTATTCCTTTACCTATAATGCTTTCCCTCCTGTCAAATCTTACTGATTCTGTTCATGCAAATCTCATTATGTTCTTTCCAACTCTCTTGTAAAGCTATTTTGGTATTTTGTAGCCCAGTTAGTTTTTTAAAACATATTTTATTTATTATTTTTATTTTATGTATATGCGTGCATTGCCTGTGTGTAGACAAGTGCACCCATGTTGTGCAGTACCCACGGAGGACAGAAGAGGCTGTCAGATCCCCTGGAATTGGAGTTATGGACAGTTATTAGCTGCCATGTGGGTGCTGGGGTTCGAACCTGGGTCTTCTGCAAGAATAACCAGTGTTCTTAACCACTGAGCCATCTCTCCAGCCCCTAGCCCAACTAGTGTTTTAAACTTTGAATTCCTGTTGTGTTAACATGCAATGCCAAACTGTTTATTCCTTTATTTTTGATTAGTTTAAGTGAGCTAATTTCCCTTTCCACAGAGCGTTCCAATATTCTGAGAGCAATATCCTTTTGCTTTAAGTTATACCTTTTGTAGTGTACACTGAGTGCATGTTGGCAGACTGAAAGATTAGAAATCTTGACTAGGTTTGGAAATTTCTCTTTGTGATATTGCTGAATGAAGGGTAACTCCCAGAGCCTTTCATGAGAATTAGCTAACTTTAAGACAGCACGGGACTACAGTTCATCATTTCCCTGAAGAAGCACTGCGTATGAAGAGATTAATTAAAAAATTTTTTCCCTTGGGCAAGCTATCAGAATTGACATTTAGCCTCGAGTTATCAAAGTTAAGGTTTCAGAGTTGCCTGGAGCAGGCCAGTCACTAACTAGCAAGATGTTCAGGGCCTCTGATTGCTGCTTGCTTCAGCTATGAGCCTGGCCTAGCCCTTTGGCTAAGATAAGCAGAACAAGAAATTTACTTCTGTCTTTTTTGAAAGTTTCATGGATTTGATTTACAATGAAAGACCAAATGACTGAAATTTTGTGTAAATATCTTCTCATTCACTTAGGAAATTTTAACTATAATATTAATTTACAACCTGAAATGCAGCCTGGAAATGATGTAACAAATTGTATTACATAACATTTGAAGCATATTTAGTACAGCCCTGAAGAATGAGGCCATAGAGCTAGTGGAAAGCAAGACCCGGTTCCTGGTAACTTTAGGTTTGGTCTATACTTTGCTAAGTTATAATTCTACTCATATTATTCATTCTACCAATGTTTCCTTCCTTTCCTTACTTCCTCCCTTCTTCTCTCCTTCCCCTCTCCTCCCCCTCTCTCCTTCCATCCCCTTTGCTCCCCCTCCCTCTCTCCTTCCCTTTTTCTCTTCCTCCCATTCCCCCTCCCTTCTTTTTCCCTCCCCTTCTCTTCTTCCCTACTTTCCCTTCCTTGCTCTCTCTCACCCCCTTTCCTCTCTCTCCCTCTCTCTCACCCTCTTCGTTTTCCCTCGTCTTTCTTCTTCTGTTTACTTTTCCATTCTCCTTTCTATCCCTAAAGGCATAGGTAGAATGTTCAGTCCAAGTGAGAGTAGAGGGGACCATTTGACCTTTCATTACAATTATCTCAAATTCTATTTAGGCTTGGTTTTGGGATTACTTATCATTTCATTCTGTGATTCAAGTTATTATTTGAATGTATTTTGTTTTCCTTGTGTCTGAATTACTGGTGTTTATACAAAACTGAAAACAAACAAAACAAAAACCTAATTTCCCCGTTATTTGGGCATATATATGTTTCAGTCAAGATTCCTGACTTTATTGCTAAAATATTTGAATTAGAGAAATTTAAGAGTGGAAAAGGTTAAAACTCTTGATTCTTACCTTTGATCCTTATAGCCAATGATTTTAGGGGAACATTTCCTTGTGAAGGCCAAACATACCATCTGTGTTCTTACCTGTTTACTGTTCAGATCACTTCAGTCTCCTGTCTGCATTCTGTCCTCAGCTTCTCTCCTGTGAGGCCTTAATGTGCCTCCCTGCTGATAGCAATTCTGTAACCTCTCTTGGTTTTCTTCCTATCCATCCTTTGCTGCCTAGGCGTCCCCTTCCCTGGTTTATATAAAGGAAGTAAAGAAGTGAGAGGGAAGAGACAGGCTTGGACAGTGTCAGGAAGAAGCTCTCAGAGGACTCCACCACCCTCTCTAACTGTTGCCCTATTATGCCCATTCCTGTTACCCACCACTTCAATATTTGTATAAGGAGTTTGAAATAAAAATTAAGCTAATTCATTTGCAAATTTCAGGCTTCTGCACTCAGAGGGCTTCTCTAAAAATCTCCCATGATGTTCTTAAGAACATTATGGTTTTTACTCAATTTCCATCTTCCTGACCAGTCTGCTGTATTGTGTACAAATTTGAACATTCCCTCTTGACAAAAGGGAAAAGATTTGTTGAATGCAGCTTTTGCCACATGAAACTTTGTCTAATCAGCCTCACTTGAAAGTGTACATTTCACTGAATGGCATTTGCAAATTGTTTTCCTCCCTACCCCACCAGAACTGACAATATGAAAATGCTTCCATATGCTGAAAGCTGGTCTTTTCCTTTTGCTAAAAGGATGGGGGAAGCACTCTACTTGCTAGCCATCACATAATCGCAAAAGTACAGTGTGGGCAAACTTGGCAATGAAGCCGTCAGAGTTCACTGTAAATGTCTCTGGAGCCCCGAGGCCTCACTACTGTTCAAGATGAGTGTGGAGAGTTGTTTTTACCCCGCAAGAGTGAAATTTTGAAAGTGCAATTGTGATTTTCATATTGCTTGAAAATATTTGAGTGCAGTTAGATCATTAAGCTCTAATTTTGAACAGGATTGAGCATTTTAAGTAAATAAATATTTGTTTGACTATCTCAAGGTAGCTTAATAGCCACCACTCTAGGGTGAGCAGCCAATTCCTCCTCCCGATTCTAATCCTCCCTTTTCAGTCGCACTGCCTGGTGTTGCTAGGATAATCCTAAATGACATTGTGCTTTCTTCTTTACACTGATCTCATTCATCCTAAGATCACCACCATTTTTCTCAAAGTCCGACTGATAATTTCCTTTAGGGAGTCTTCACAATAATCCCATCTGGTTTTATTTTTCTGTGGTAGTTTTGGACCAACTATTTCCTCTGTTATTTTTATTTTGGTTTACTCACTTTTGAGAAAGTTGATTTTTTTCTGTACTGTTCTTCCCAAGTGGAGATAAATGGCATAGAAACACTGCCTTCTATTTCCTTTGACTGGAGTTCAGTACATGTCTGAGCATATAATGGGTGCTATATTAGCAAGTTTAAAATTGGGACTGTTTGATTAAATCACATAAATTAGCAGATAGAAAAGCTGATAAATCGCACCTGCAAAATGCTTAACTTATAATAGGCATCATGGTGAAGTTTGCATTTTTGTCTATTTAAATTTTTCTTTCTTGCTTACTTTTTAGAATTGATGGTTTTATTTCTTAAATAGAGCTATTAATAGAAATTCCCTTATTTAAGTTCAGCCTTTTTTTTTTTTTTTTTTTTTTAAATTTGTTGTTTTTTTTTTTAAAAAAAGCTATTAATAAAAATTCCCTTTTTTAAATTTACCCTTTTTTTTTTTTTTTTTTTAAATTTGTTGTTTTTTTTTTTAAAAAAAGCTATTAATAAAAATTCCCTTTTTTAAATTTACCCTTTTTTTTTTTTTTTTTTTAAATTTGTTGTTTTTTTTTTTAAAAAAAGCTATTAATAAAAATTCCCTTTTTTAAATTTACCCTTTTTTTTTTTTTTTTTTTAAATTTGTTGTTTTTTTTTTTAAAAAAAGCTATTAATAAAAATTCCCTTTTTTAAATTTACCCTTTTTTTTTTTTTTTTTTTAAATTTGTTGTTTTTTTTTTTTAAAAAAGGTTTTTAAAAAAAATCCCTTTTTTTAATTTTGCCTTTTTTTTTTTTTTTTTTTTGGTGAAAACTACTTTAAATCCAGATGTGATGGCAAATGCCTGTAATCCCAGCCCTCAGGAGGAGGAAGGAGAATTGCCTTGAATTCTAGTCCAGCTAGCGCTATTTGGCAAGACCCTGTAAGGAGAGGGAGGAGGAAAGAGAGGGGGAGGGGAATGGAAAGAAGGAAAGGGAGAGAGAGAGGGAGGAGGAGAGAGAGAGATTAGAAAACTAACTTTACCTGATTTCAAGATTTATAAAGGTAGAGTGACCAAGGCAGAGTAATACTGATGCAAAGAGATAGTAGAATACTGTAAAGTCCAAAACAGAAAACAGACCCGTGGATAGATGGGCAACTTGGTTTTTTGTTTTGTTTTGTTTTGTTTTTTAGATTTCAAAATATATGTGTCTTTTGGAAGAGATCCATTTAATAAAGACATTTGGCAACTTAGACTTGACAAAAGTATAATTCACTGGAGAAAAGAAAGTCTTTTTAATTTTAACAGATGATTCTAAAATAATTGGATATTTCTGTGACAAAGTAATTCAGATCATTTAAAAATATTTTGTTTATTATTATTTTTATTTTATGTGTATGCACATGTTGCCTGCATGTAGGTAAGTGCACCCGTGTTGTGCAGTGCCCACAGAGGTCAGAAGAGGCTGTCAGATCCCCTGGGCCTGGAGTTTCGGACAGTTGTTAGCTGCCATGTGGGTGCTGGGATTCGAACCCGGGTCTTCTGCAAGAACAGCCAGTGTTCTTAACCGCTGAGCCATCTCTCCAGCCCCTCATTTTTAGTTTTTTAGGAGTTCTCCACACCATTTTCCATAGGGATTGCACGAGTTTGCAATCCCACCAGCAATGAATGAGCATTTCCCCTTTCTTCACATCCTTGCCAGCATTTGGTATCATTTGTGCTCTTAATCCTAGCCAGTCTTGTTGGGGTAAGGTAATACCTTAGGGTGGTTTTAATTTGCATTTCCCTAATTACTAACAATGTTGACTGCTTTTTGAGACATTTCTTATTCATTTTTATTTCTTCCTTTGAAGAAATATTTAGCCCGTCTTTTAATGGGGTCATTTGGTTTCTCACTTCTTTGTTTTTGAATATTTTATATATTCTGGATGTTAAACCTCTGTCAGATGTATCACTGGTGAAGATTTTTTCCCATTCTGTGGGTTTTCTCTTCACTTTTTTGATTGTTTCTTTTGCTGTACAGAAGTTTTTTAGTTTAGTGAGGTCCCACTTGTTGGTTGCTGACCTTAATTCCTGAGCAACTTCTGTCCAATTTAGAAAATCCTTTCCTGCACCTGTATCTTGTAAGTTACTGCCAATAGTTCCTTCTAATAGTTCCAGGGTTTCCTGTTTAACATTGAGGTATTTGATCCATTTGGAGTTGACTTTTGTATAAGGTGAAAGATAAGGATCTAGTTTCATTCTTCTACAGGTGGAGATCCAGTTTCGCCAGCACCATTTGTTGAAGATGCTGTCTTTCCTCCATTGTGTGTTCTTGGCAACCTTGTCAAATACCAGGTGGCTGAAATTTCGTGTACATGGGTTTGGGTCTTTAATGATGTTCCATTGATCTATGTGTCTAGTTTTGTGCCAGTACCATGCTGTTTTTATGATGATAGCTCTGTAGTATACTTCGAGGTTTGGTATAGTAATCCCCTTAGTGCTGCTCTTTGTGCTCAGGGTTGCTTTGGCTATCCGGGGTCTTTTGTGCTTACATAAGAATTTAAGGATTTTTTTTTTCTAATTTTGTGAAGTATGTCATGGGGATTTTGATTGGGATTGCATTGAGTCTATATATTGCTTTTGGTAAGATGGTCATTTTCACAATATGAATTCTTCCAATATATGAGCATGGGAGGTCCTTCCATCTCCTGGTGTCTTCCTCAATCTCTTTCTTTAAAGATTTAAAAATTTCATTGTAGAGCTCTTTAATGTCTTTGGTCAGGTTTACTCTGAGATATTTTATTTTATTTTTTTTGCAGCTATTGTGAACAGGAGTGTTTCCATGTGCTCTTTCTCTGATTGCTTGTTATTGGTATATAGAAAGGCTATAGACTT
>NW_008355157.1:3639119-3672089 GCF_000622305.1 Nannospalax galili
TGTATATAGCTTTAATTATGTTGAGGTATGTTCCCTCCAGTCCATTTCCCTCTAGGACTTTTGACATAAATCCATGCTGAATTTTGTCAAAAGCCTTTTCTGCATGTATTGAGATGATGATGAGGTTTTGGTCTTTGAGTCCATTTATATGATTAATGGTGATTATTGACTTGCATACATTGAACTATCCCTGCAGCCTACTTGATCATGGTGAATGATCTTTTTGATGTATGTCTGTATGCGGCTTGCAAGTATTTTGTTGAGAATTTTTGCATCTATGTTCATTAAAGATATGGGTCTATAGTTTTCCTTTTTGGTTGTGTCTTTACCCGGTTTGGGTATTAGAGTGATGCTGGCTTCATAGAAGGAATTTGGGAGTTCTCCCTCTGTTTCTATCATTTTGAATAATTTAAGTAGTATTGGTTGGAGGTCTTCTTTAAATGTCTGGTAAAATTCTGCTGTAAAGGGCCTGGGCTTTTTTAGTTGGGAGGCTTTGTATTACTGTTTCGATTTCCTTATATGTTATGGGTCTGTTTAAACGGTTGATCTCTTCTTGATTTAATTTTGGTGCTTCCCATGATTTTAGATATTCATCCATTTCTTTTATATTTTCAAATTTGGTAGCATACAGGTTTTTAAAATATTCCCTTACAATGGCCTGGATCTTTTGGTTGTCTGTTGTGATGTTTCCCCTTTCATCTCTGATTTTGTTGATTTGGATTTGCTCTTTCTTTCTTTTGGTTAACTGGGCCATGGGTCTGTCTATCTTGTTTAGTTTTTCAAAGAACCAGCCCTTAGGTTCATTGATTCTTTGTATTGTTTTCTTTGTTTCTATTTCATTTATTTCTGCTCTGATTTCTGTTATTTCGTCTCTTCTGCTGGGTTTGGGTTTCATTTGTTCTTGCCTTTCTAGCATCTTGAGTTGCAATGTTAGGCCATTTATTTGGGTTCTTTCTAATTCTTTAATGTAAGCACTTAGAGCTGTAAACTTCCCTCTTAGGAGTGCTTCTAAAGTATCCCAGAGGTTGTGTTGTGTTGTATTGTCCTTTTTCTTGTGTTGTATTGTCCTTTTTGTTGAATTCCAGGAATTCTTTTATTTCTTTCTTAATATGTCTTTTGACCCACTCATTGTTTAGGAGTGTGTTGTTCAATTGCTGTGAGTTTGTGTAGTGCCTAGGGCTTTGTTCAGTGTTGATTTTGAGCTTTATTGCATTGTGGTCCAAAAGAAAGCATGGGATTATTTCAATATTTTTGTATTTGTTAAGGTTTGTTTTGTGGCCCAGTATGTGGTCAATTTTTGAAGAAGTTCCATGGGGTGCTGAGTAGAAAGTGTATTCTTTGTTGTTTTGGTGGAATATTCGATAGATGTCTGTTAGGTCCATTTGATGTATGGTATTGTTTAATTCAGATGTCTCTCTGTTGATTCTCTGTCTTGTTGACCTATGTAATAGAGAAATTGGATTATTGAATTCCTCTACTATTAATGAGTTGGGATTATTCTGGGTCTTAAAGTCCTGTAGTACTGTTTTTATGAAGTTCAGTGCACCACAGTTTGGTAAATATATGTTCATGATTATAATATCTTCTTGGTCAGTTGTTCATTTGGTCAGAATGAAGCGGCCCTCTTTATCTCTTCTTATTAATTTTAGTTTGAAGTCTATTATGTCAGACATTAGAATTGCAACTCCGCCTTTTTTCTTAGTATTTGTTTCTTAATCCTTTCAGTTAGTCTTTTGACTGGGGAGTTCAGTCCATTGATATTTAAAGTAATTATTGTAAGATGTGTATTGGTTGCCATCATTTTGATTGCTGTTTGTGTTCTCTGTCTAATTGTGTGTTTCCTCAATTATACCTTTAACACCACCACACCTGGGTGGATTTTGTTTCTTAATCCACTCAACTAGTCTGTGTCTTTTGACTGAGGAGTTCAGTCCATTAATATTTAAAGATTGAAGGGCTGGTTTCTTGGACATGCATTCTTTCAGGCTTTTCATGTCATGGAAGATTTTTCTTTCCCCCTCAACTATAATAGACATTTTTGCTGGGTAAAGTATTCTGGTTTGGCATCTATTGTCATGTAGAACTGGAAATACCTTGGTCCAGGCTCTTCTGGCTTTCGTAGTTTGCACTGATAAGTCAGCTGTAATTATGATGGGCTTTCCTTTGTATGTGACTTGTTTTTCTTTTGCTGCTTTCAGTATTCTCTATTTGTTCTGTGTACTTTCTGTATTTGTATGGGGATGCCTTTCCTTATTTTGGGAAATTCTCTTCTACAATCTTGTTTAAGATCTGGTCAATACCATTAACCTGAAATTCTTCTCCTTCCTCTATGCCTATGATATGTAAATTTGGTCTTTTCATGGTGTTCCACATCTCTTGCATATTCCATTCCTGTGTTTTTAAAAAACTTTTTCCTGATCTTTGCTTGAGTGGTCCAGTTCTTCAACTTTATCCTCCAGGATTGATATTCTGTTTTCCATTTCATTCATTCTGTTGGTGAGTCTTTCCCCTGTTGTTTCAAGTTGGTTTATTGAGTTTTTCACTTCCTTCTTAATTTCTACCTGAGTTTTCTTCAATGTTTCTCTTTTTTGAATTCATTCAGAAGTTTATCTCTATCTTCTTTCAGTTCTTTGATTTGTTCATGTGTTCTTTAAATTAATTGAATTCCTTGATCATGTTTATCATTGTTCTTTTAAATATTGTGTCCTGGGTTATCTCTAGGGAGTTCTTGTAAAGCTCTTGTACAGGACTGGTGGAGTTTGGTGGGGACAGAGTGTTTTGGCTTTCCATTTTATTATTCTTTCATTCTGGTTTTGGCATGTGAATTTCTTTTCTTATTTGTGATTCTGATATGAGAATTAAGTTAAAGAATGCTTCTGTTTGTGTTATTGCTGTGCCCTGGTCCTTTTCTTATTGTTTATGTAAAGCTGGTTGGTGCAGGTTTCAGGTTCTCTCAGGTTTTATTTTGGAGGAAGCTGATGGTTTCAGATCAGGTACTCAGGAACACCCACAGAAGCCCAAGTCAGGTTCCAGTCAGGTACACTCAGGCTTCCTTTTAAGGTTTGGACCCCTACTAGTGGGAACTCAGAGCAAAATTTGGGAAGTTCCCTAAGGGGGGGCCAATATTGGAACTCTCATTTGGTCTGTGGAGTTCTCAGCCCCTTATCCAGAGGGAGGTGGGAAACAGGCAGTCTCTGGAGGTCTGCTGAGATCACAGCTACTACACAGATGGAGGTTGGAACCCACCCTCACAGGCTGTTTGCTAAGATCTCAGCCTTATCCTACAAAAGCCAGGTCTGCCCTGGGGCCTTGGGAGGGGCATAACACAATCCCAGTTAGGACATTGGGTACAGCACCATTAGGGGAAGCTCATTACCCTGTGGAGGCAGGATCCAGGTGCTCTCAGGAAGTCCCTGTGTTCTCAGCCCCTATGCCAGAGGTAAGCCAGAAACAGGCACTCTCTGGTGGTCTGCTGAGACCACAGTACACAGATGGAGGTTGGAAACTGCCCTCTCAGGCTGTCTCTCTCTTTTTGTTTTTAAACAGTTAATATATATTTATTTTTACCTTCATTCTTTTTCAATATATATTTTCATTGAATTTTTATGCATTTCATAAAATACATCTTAATCAAAAATTCAATAAAAGAAGCTTTTTTGAAACTGAAAAACAATGTTTATTATAGTATTAATGAATTGGGTACAATTTCTAGGAGAGGGTGTGTTCAGTGAAAATTCTAGAAATAATGTTTTAAATATATTTTCAATTTTTGTGTGTTTCAGCATCTTAGTCCTCCTTATTTATTTTATTTTTATTTTTTGATCTTTTTGAGACAAGGTCTCCCTGTAGCCACAACTGGCCTGGAACTGGATACTCACTGCTTCCCAAGTGCTGGGATTAAAGGTATGCACCACTGTGCCCAGCCTCTTAATTTTGGATGAGTGGTAAGAGGTATGCCTGTCTCTAAATACATGGATACATATTTAGAATACAGTAAAAGTTATACAATTATACTGATCTAGGGATGTGACAGATGTAGGTTTTTCTCTAGGATCTATGACTTCTCCAAGTCCTATTTCTTTTCATTATTCCTTTGAGCAAATCTTTTGCAATGGTGTTTGACCTCCTTCCCATAGACAGGTTCCAAAATAGTATTTCCATGTAATACTGTATTTTAGTGCACAGTGACATTAGCATGAAAGACCTTCAGCTTTTAAAAATACATTTCTCAAGGGTGAAAACATCTCAAGTTGTCAAGTATATTATCCTTTTATTATCAAATAAGCATAGAAATTGACTCATTTAAAGTTTTAAAGATGAATAGAAGTTTTCCATATTGCAGTAAGCGTCTGAAAAGATACGTCGTAGCCTTTTGGAGGATCCAATTTCCCTGAAACCCTTCACTTTCTCCACAAAGGCTATAATAAGCTTAAATTGATTACTTAAGATTATTTAGGATTCCGAATTTGAAAACTTTCAAAAACACTTAAAACATTGTTTTTCCTATTTCAGTGAAGAACACTTAATGTCTAGGTTCTTTTTGGTACTGACTTTTATAACTGTCATCTGGAGAGAGTGCCTAACTCAGTAGAATTCTTATCTGAAGTTCTATTCTGACTGTCTTGTCTCTACGCACTGAGTAGCTCCTCATTACTCAGCACATACTTCTGTGGAGAGGTTCTGAGAGTAACGGCTGACATTCTCCATACTGTGGTTTGTCTGTGTGTATGTGCCTGTGGATAACTTGGCAATTGCTTCCTTTGTAAAATAACAGACAGTGCAGTTCAGCCAAAGTTTAGAGGAATAAAATAACTGAAGTGGAGGTTATTTATTTATTTATTTATTTTGAAAAATGCTGGCTGATACTATCCTTGGTTGTTTTTCATTGAATTGCTTAGGTTGTAGGTAGTGTTTCATGGACAGGTGAGATATTCAAAACAAAGCAAGCAAAGAAAGCAAACACCAGCAGATGGGGGAAGCCAGGTAATTCAGATGTCTAGTCTCCTGCCACATGATGAAGCCAAGCACTCTTCCTGTCTCTCAGAAACTCAGCTCACAACCCGATTTAGAAAATGAAAAACAACATCCTATTTTTTTCCTAGAGTCAAATTTAATAGAAAATTATTTTACTTAATCACAGGTGTGATTAAGCATATTTTATTTGTTTTAAAAAATAGGGTTGAGAGCCGGGTGTGATGGCTCACACATTTAATCCCAGCACTTGGGAGGCAGAGGTAGGTGGATCTCTGTGAGTTCAAGGCCAGCCTGGTCTACATAGCGAGTTCCAGGACAGCTGGGGCTACAGGGAGACCCTGTCTCAAAAAAAAAAAAAAAAAAAGAAAAATAGGGTTGTTTGTGGCTCCTTTCAACTGCATGGAGGCACTGTGATTCACCGAATTGTGTGAATTAAAAGCATGGTCCAGGAACAGGCCATTGAAGATGATGGCCCTGCAGTTTTAAAAGTGCTTTGATCTTTTGTTTTGACACGTTGAATTTATCTTTAATTATATGTGATGACATTTGATTACTGTACACTTAGACTATTATAATGTGGTTTGTAAAGTGTAGTTTATAGTATGTAATAACTCCAGCACCTATTTTCTGTACTCACGAGTTTGCAGAGTGATGTTTTAGTTTTTTTTGTAAGTGAAAACTATTACACTTCTGAATTAGCAGACATTTAAAATGTAAAATATTTAGCACTTAGGCGAGGTATGAGTCCTATATAGCAAGGGCTATGCCTGTGCCCTGTGGCACTTAGGTTTTATTTTACAGCAGCAACAGAATTACATGTGGTGGTTTCCTATCTATGTGCTAATTGCCTGCTTTACTTCAGGAAGATCACTTTAAGTTCCCCAAACCTTTGGAAAATGAAAGCCTTAGAATAGATGATATTCAAGGCTTCAGTTAGGAAATTCTATGATTCTTCTCTGATTTCTGTGGTAGACAAACTGTCTACACACACAGTAGGTATTTCAGACACATTTTCTGGAAGGATATTTGTTCAGTGTTGCATAAGTTAAGGATTTTTTGCTGTGTTTGATAGAGAAACGAGATGCTGAAAAAAAGAAAAGTGTCATGACTTTTTCAATGGGGGGCAGCTGTGCAGTGGGCAGCCTCCATGGACTCCAACTGTAAAGAGATTTCATTTGGAATTTCCTGTGTTCCTCCAGTGCCATAGCCTGGAGGACTTGGAGTTTTCCTTTGAAATCTGTTTTGCTTGCATTTACTTGCTCAGCTCTGCATTTATCCCAGTTTAGGCAGTTATATGCCCTACTTATGAAGAGTAAGGGTTTGGGCTTGATCCTAATTATCTAAGGAAATTATAGTTATTTTGTTTTTTGCAAATAGTAGCCATATGCAATGATTTGACTTTTAACACTATTTAATCAATTTTGCCAATGTTTCTTATAGGGAAGTCAGACAAAAAAATTGAAACAACTAAGAAAATTCTCCAAGTCCAGTAGCTAGTTAGTGATTCCTACCAGGGAGCAGACTCTTCCATGTGCTTTTGTCCTGAAAATTGCCTTCTTTTCCTGCACAACCCATTCTTTTGCGTACTCAGCCGTTGTCTTATTGTCAGCAATCTGTTCCACATAATTATTAAATGTGATTATTACTGCCCAAGAATGAAACAGTGGTGCTTCTAGTTTCTTTACTGAGTAGTCATAGCATGTTTTATCTATAACAAGCACTTATTCGTAGTAAGTAGGTGACTGTGGAAAGCCAACCCTCTTGAAGAAGGGGTTGCCCACAGTATTGTCATCCAGCTACTCTTTTGTTCACAGATTATTGCTGTGTTAAGATTTGAGCATTTGTTTCTTTTTAAAGAGGGCAGAAAAGTGAAGTCTTACTAGAAACCATTTCAAGGTTGTTAGCTGTAGGTAATATACTAAGAGACAAGAAAAGCAATCCAGATAGGCCAGAGCATTAAATAACTGTTGCTCCTCTTGTCTGTTATAAACGCATGGGGGATGCAGTGGGCAGTAGGAACTGGGTGCTTGAATCCATAAAACCAATTTTTATTACTATGCATTAATGTATAAAATAACGGGTTTATATTTTGACATTTTCATTTTCATATATGTGTGTCAGGCACTTTGGCAGCATCTTGCTCTTCGCTCATTACCTATGCTCATACCTTCTCCCCTGCTGGTTCCCTTCCTATTCCGTCAAGGTTCTTCTACGAGTTTGTCTTTTTTTTTTTTTCTTTTTTTCTTTTTCAAAGATTCCAGATATGAGGGAAAACATTTGGTGCTTAGTTTTCTGAATCTGGCTTATTTTGCCTCACATGATGCTAGCCAGTTCTATTCATTTTCTTGTCACAATTCATTCTTCTGTATGGCTGCGTAATACCTCATTGTATATACACACACTACAGTTCCCTTATTTAGTCATCAACTGATGGATACCTAGGCTGATTCCATGACTGTTGGGAATAGTGCTGTAGTAAATATGGTTGTGTGCTTATCTCCGTTGTATGGTGCCATCAGTTCTTTCAGGTATATACCCAGGAGTAGTATGGCAGAATAAGGGCAATTCTAATTTCCAAAGTGGCTACACTCATTACATTCCTACCAGTAGTGTATGTGGTAGTTTGAATGAATGTCCCCGTATGCTCCAAGTATTTGAATACTTTGTCCCCAGATGGTGGTGCTGTATTGGGAAGTTTAGGAGGTATGACCTTCCTGGAGGAAACTTTTTGCTAGGGGTGGGCTTTGATCTTACTACTTCCAGCTTTGCTCTCTGCTTCCTGTGCCTGCTTAAGATGGGTGCACTTGACTTTCTGCTCCAGCCACATCGGCTGCCATGCCTCCCCATCATGATGAACTCTTATCCCTCTGGAACCCTGAGCTCAATAAACTCTTCCTTCTCTAAGTTGCCTTTGTCATGGTGTTTTATTACAGCATCAGAAAAGTAACTAATACAGTGTACAAGGATTTCCTTTTACTGCATCTTGACAACATTTGTTGTTTCTTGTTTTCTTAATGCTGGACATTCTGACTGGGGTGAGGTAAAATCAGTAGAGTTTAAAATTTTTTAATTAACTAATTGAGTATAAGTGTGTATGTTTCATGTGTATGTGCACATGTGTGTATATGCATGTGAATGTCAGAAGATGAAATTGAGTGTCTTCTCCACCTTATTTTTTGAGACAGGGTCTCACTGAACCTGAAGCTCACCTGTTATCTAGACTGAGTGGCAGCAAGCCCTAGGGATTCTCCTGTTTCTGCCTCCCAGCAGTAAGGTCACTGGAATGTGCCATTGGACCTGGCCTTTTTAACTGGGTACTTGGAATTGAACTCAGATCCTCATGCTTGTTTGGCAGGCTTGTTTTACTGACCGAGTCAGCTTTCCGGCCTCCAGTGCAGTTTGATTTTCCTTTCTTGAAAGGTTAAAGATGCTCAAGTTTTTTTCATGTATTTATTAGCTATTTGTATTTATTTTCTCTTCCTTCACCCCTCCTCCTCCTTTTCCTCCTCTTACCCTTCCTCTTTCTGTTTATGTTTTAGACAGGGTCTAACTTTGTAGCTGTAGTTGGCCTGGAACTTGCTATGTAGACCAGGCTAGCCTTGAATTCACAGAGGTTTGCCTTCTTCTGCTTCTTAAGTACTAGAACTAAAGTGTGCTCCACCATGCCCAGTCAGGATTGTATTTCTAAATATGAAAAATGTTCAGTTCATTTTCCCATTTATTATTTAGTCTTTTGTCATTTAATTTTTTTATTTCTGTATTCTGCACTTTAAAAGCTTTGTTGTACAGAAGCTTTTTGATTTGATGTAATTCCATGAGTTAATTCTTATTTCCCCAGCTATTCAGAATCTCCAATTTAGAAAGTCATTGCTGGGCTAGGAATGTAGCTCAGTGATAGAGTGCTTTTCTAACATGCTAGAGACCCAATAGTTCAAGCCCCAGCACTATTTAAGAAAAAAGAAAAATTTCTTAAAAAGTCATTGCCTATGCCTATTTCTTGAAGTGTTTCTCCTGTTTTCTTCTAGCAATTTCAAAGTTTCAGGTTTTCCATGAAGGCCTTTGATCGATTTTCAGTTTATTTTTGAGTAGATTGAGAAACATTGGGAAAGCTATAAATAAAAATTTTTAATAATTAGCATGTTATTGAAGAAATTAGGGAGTAAGTTTAAAAATTCCTGGAATCACATAACAATGAGAATATAACATGTGGGACAGAGTGAAAATGATTCTAAGAAGCAGTTTATAGCTATAACATAAATAGGTAAATGAAAAAATTAAAGGGAACTTGGCATGATGGTGCACGCCTTTAATCCCAGCACTCAGGGGCAGGTGAATCTCTGTGAATTCAAGGCCAGCCTGGTTTACATAGCAAGCTCCAGGTAAGCTGAAGCTACAGGGAGACTCTGTCTCAACAACAACAAAAAGAATAAGCTAATTCCAAAACCAGCAGGAGGAAAAAAAAAAGTAGATTTTAATGAAATGGAAACCAAAATAATATTGCAAATGATCACTGAAACAAGTTGATTCTTCTAATGGATACACAAAAGTAACAAGACTGTAGTTAATCTAACCAAAGCAAGACAGTGATGACAAAGGGAGTGTCTATTTTCGCTGTCCTTTTCTTCCTCTGCAGCTTGAACAGAATCCCTTAAGCCTCAGGCAGAAAGATAGTGGAAGAGGAAGCAGAGCACAAAGACTGGGACATAAAGAGCCTTTGTAGGTTGTCTTTCTTGCTCACTACAGCTGGTGGATCCGAAGTGAACCTTCAGCAATATTCCATATTAGGTGGTTTGGCCATTTATTTTGTATTTTATTTTATTAATTTAATTTAATTTTATGTGTATGAATGTTATACTTCCATGTGTGTAAGTGCATCCATGTTGTGCAGTGCCTGAGGGGGACAGAAGAGGGTGTTGGATCCTCTGGAACTGGAGTTACAGGTAGTTGTTAGCCACCATGTGGGTGCTGGGGTTTGAACCCAGGTCTTCTGCAAGAACAGCCAGTGTTCTTAACTGCTGAGCCATCTCTCCAGTTCTAGTTTGGCCATTTGATAAATGAACAAATAATGATCTCTAGGAGCAGTCTGAGCTTATGGAAAGTGTGGTAGATCAGGCAGATTTTTTTTTTTTAAGAAAAGATTTATTTATTTTATTCTTAAATGGGGGAGTATGTACAAGAGCAGCAAGTGTTCTTAACTGCTGAGTTATCTCCAAGCCCTAGACTAATTTTATTCTTCTTTGGAAGGACTCTTGTTTCATAGTTTACAGCTGCCTAATTTTTATTAATCTTTTTGACTTGGTCTAGTACATGATATCAGTGTAATAAATCGGAGTGATATGGCAATACAATTTTATTGATATATAACTGGTTAAATAACCATCTGAAAGTGTTAATGAATTTATGATAACCTAGAAAGAAGATTTCTAGATGGCACAGGAATTTTTCTCCATCTTCCTATTATATAATAAGCAAAGAGTTTGGAAAATATAGCTGGTATGTTGATCAGATTTATAGTTAATACATGGTTGAGAGCGATGACTAAATTATTAGAAAATAGACACAAGAATCAGGAAAGGTGAAACATGCTGGGATGATGGGCTTGACCAATATGATAAAGTTTACTCAGGACAAGTTCATTTATAATGTAATATATAGTGCTCTGTATTTTGGAATCAGGGAGATATGACTTAGATGTAGGGGTAGAAGAAGATCTAACAGCTGTCTCAATTAACTACGAAGTTAATATGAAAACTTTTTCATGTTCCTTTCCAAAGATGCATAATGATCTTGTGCTACCTTAGTGTCCTAGTTTGTTTCTTCATTGCTGTGACAAAATACTCTGACCACTACCAACTTGGGGAGGAAAGGGTTTATTCAGTTTACATCTCCCAGGTCACAGTTCATCAGTGAGCCCAAGGTAGGAACTCAGGGCAGGAACCTGGATGCACGAGCTGGAGCACAGGTCATGGAGGAAAGCTGCTTACTGGCTTGCTCCCCTGGCCCCTGCTCAGCCTGCTTTCTTATGCAACACAGGCCCACCTGCCCAGGGGTGGCACTACCCACAGTGGGCTGGGCCCACCCACATCACTCAACAATCAAGAAGATGCCCCTCAGACATGGCCACAGGCCAGTCCAATAGAGGCAATTCCCCAGTTGAGGCTTCCTCAACCCAGGTGTGTGAAGTTGACACTAAAGCTATCCAGCACACTTAGTATAAGTATAGGTTGATGGAGCCTTTAAAAAGTTCTTCATGCCTTTATTCCGATTATCACACTTTAAGAGTGATGAACTTCAAGCACATGTAGAAGAAAATGGCTAAGACAATAAGTTTTTTTTTTTTCATATAACTAATCTTGGGAATGAAGGACCAGCCTATTAAAAGGGTCATAATAGGCATCTCCTAATACTTAATGGATAACTCAAGAAAAGGAGGTTAAAATGAGACTCTGAAGTTTCAGAAGCCAAAATGACAACCAGTGGAGATAGATCTTGGCTCCATATAAAGAAGAATTTTCTGATTTGTAGAACTGTAAAAAAGAGACAGAAAGAAAGATAAAGAAAAACTTGGAATGGACTGAGTGGTGTTGGGAATTAAGCAGTGAAATTTTCAGAGTATTGCATCCGAGGTACTAAAGACCCATTTAATGAGTAAAGAATCTCAGTTTTGCAAGATGACAAATTCTAGAGATTATTTGCACAGTGTGAGCATATTTAACACTATTGAACAGAGTACTTAAAAATAATCAGAGTGCTAAATTTGTGTTGTGTGCATTTTACAATATTTTAGAAAACAACTAAAACTATTTCAAGACGTTAGCTAAGTGAAATCATTCCCTTACATTAGAAAAGGAAAGGAAATGAAGAGTGCTCTGAGTATTCGTACGCTGTGGATGTGCTTACAGTCAGCTCCCTCAGCCTTCAGTTTCCTTAGAAAATCGATTTGCTAGATGTAGAATTTGGGGTTAATAACTTTATTTGCTTTTCCCTTTAGCACTTTAAAATTGATGTCATTGTCTCTGCTAAATCAGTAGCATTCTTAGCTTTGCTTCTCTCTTTAAACTATTTTAAACTATTTTTATCATGATGTGCTTTATGTAGTTTATAAAATGCTTGTCTTTCTTGTCTTTTTTCAAACTTATTTTGTCTGGTTTTTAATATTTTTCATCAAATATGGTAAAATTTTCATCATCAGTTTTTCAAATACTGTCTTTTCACCTCAGTCATGGCTTTTAACACTTTTTTTGTTATTTCTCTTTTTTTATGTGTATGAATGTTTTGCCTGCATGTATGTGCACCATGCATGTGGTGCTATGGAGGCCAGAAGAGGGTGTCGGATCTCCTGGAACTGTAGTTACAGATGGTTGTTGGCTGCAGTTTGGGTGCTGGGAACTGAATCCAGTGCTCTTAACCACTGAGCCGTCTCTCCAGTCCTAGCTGCGTGTGTTTTAATAAGCCATCCAAGTTGTACTCTAGTACTAGTAATAGCCATCCAAGTTGTACTCTAGTTGTACTCCATCCAGGTGTACTCTAACCTCTTTTATTCCATTTTTGATAGGATCTTCCTGAAGCCCCAGCTGTCCTGGAACTTGCTGTGTAGATCAGGCTGGCCTGGATCTGCCTACCTCTGCCTCCTGAATACTGGGATTAAAGGTGTGTACCACCATGCCCAGCCTTTTATTTTCACTCTAACATTTGAGAATCACTCCTCTAGAGCTACTTAAGCTTTTCCTATAGGGTGTGACTTCTGGATTCTTTGTGAACTGCTCCAGATGTTGAATGAGGTCTCTCACTTCAGTTGGCCAAAATAGCCTGCAATCATCTATGGGTTCTGGAAAATAATTTTAATTTTAAAAATAAAAACGTACCATTCATGGCACTTTGCTTAGCTTTACCCAGTTACTCTGAATATGCAGCTTAGTTTTCACCTATCGTCTCCCCTGAGCAGGTTGTGTGAGCCCATCTCTGCACTGCTCCCTCCTCTTCACTATTCTGTCCTGAAGATTCCAACCCTTTCTACCCCTTAAACTCTGAACTGTGTCATCACACCTGCACTCTGGCTGGACTACAATCTCTGTGTTGCATCCCAGGAAATGCTCACGGGTAATTTGGGGGCTTAATTTTCATTCTTTTCCAGATCACAGCTCTATACTGACTTTTGTGCAATGTATGACAATAATTCTTTTGATTTTTTTTCTAGTTTTGTCATTATTTACAGTAAGAGGACATGCATACTCTCAGTTACATTATTATGCAATGGCTTATTTGTGTGTATGTGCATGCATGTGTTGGGTGCGTTGTATGGGTGCACATGTATGTGGATATGCATGTATGTGTATGTGTGTGCATGCATGCGGAGGCCTAAGATCAACATCGGGTGTCTTCCTTAATCACTTACCCTTATTTTTTGAGATGGGTCTCTCATTTGTCCTGGAGCTTGTCGATTAGCTATAATGACTAGCCAGCAAACCCTAGGGATCCTCCTGTCTCTGTTTACCAAGTGCTGGAATTACTGCAGCTGCACCTTGCTTTTTACATGCGTTCTGGGGATCTAAACTCAGGTCCTCATGCTTACAAAGCAGGCACTTTACCAATGGAACCATCTCCCAGCTCCCTAGGTACTACTGTTTTTAATGGTCTTGAGTTTACATGAGAAAATGAACACTACTAATTTCTTCATATTGCTCCTGGCATTGCATGAGTGCTACATGATACATATTGTACATGGTTATGGCAGGAGATGGATTTGCCTTCAAATATCTCAAACTATAAGAGTAGGTTGATGTACAAATTCCTTTTGGATGAGTCTATGATAAAGACTCTGAATTGGGCCAGAATGAAATTGTATAAAGACCATAGACTTTGAAATGAGATAGGCTTCATTTAAATTCATCTGTGACACTGTTGTGTCCATAACCTCTTCCTCTTACTTTCCCATTATGTTATGCAGACAATAGTACTTTATGACTATCAAGAAGAAAAATGAATTTTTTTAAATAAAACTTTTGTTTGTGGTAGAGATTCATTAACTGTTTTCTTTTTAAACCCTCAGTACATATAAGATGTAGGAACCCATAATTCTGTATAATTTTTCAAGTAGAAAATGACATTTGAATTGTGCTTTGAAGTTTGAATAGAATTTTAATATACGTTACCTAGGTTCCACGGACATTCATTCTACTTTAAAAAGATTTATTTTTAATTGAATGTGTCTGTATGTCTGTGTGTCTGTGTCCTTGTGTGTGCCTATGTTTGGGTATGTACACATGAGTACAGGTTCCCCTGGGGACCAGAACAGGGTGTCAGATGCCCTGGAGCTGGAGTTACAGTCAGTTGTGAGCCACTTGACGTGAATGCCAGGATCTGAACACAGCTCCTCTGCAAGAGCTTCAAGTGCTCTTAATTGCTGATCCGTCTGTTCATTCACTCTATTTTTAAAATTATTTATTTAATAGCCACATACTTAGAAGAAGCATTTCATTACAACAGCATTGACATATTCAATAACAATTTCCTGAGCTAAGATGCATCTCTTTCAAAACTGGCTGTAAATTTTTAGGTTTACAGTTGAATTATTACAGTTATACAATATTGTACTCAGTATAAACCCTATAAGACATAAAATTAAATGAGGTTTTAACCTTTAAAAAAGATCTCCATTTCATTATTAAAATACACAGTTTCATACAGAAAACTTCATTTTTAATGCAATTGACATTAAGCTGTTTGCACATGTGTTTCTAATCTCTATATATCTGATTATTACTATTCATAGTTAGTTATTTCTGAGCTTCTTGGCATCTGAGAATGGATATAAAGTCATCAGGTAGATTTCAATGGTAATGTTTTTCACATCTACTAATTATTAAGGAGCAAATTTTTATGCTTTGAAGAATTATCTTTTTATTTAATCAAGAAGCATTTTCATTACAGCTTTAACAGATTCAGTAACACACTCCAGAGCAAGAGTACATCTCTTTCACAAGTGGGTGCAAGTTTCTAGGTTCGCAGTTGAATTAATACAGTTATACAATATTGAACTCAGTATAAGCCCTGTAAGACATAAAATTGAATGAATTTTTAACCTTTAAAAAAGATCTCCATTTCATTTTAGAATATATTGTTCCTTGTAGAAAGACTCATTGTTTTTGCTACTAACACTGAGATGTTGGCACATGCATCTCTAATCTGTATGTATCTGATTATTACTAGTCATAATCGGTTGTACTTGGATCCTTGGTGCCTGTGTATGTCTATAAAGTCATCGGGTAGATTTCAATGGTAATGTTTATCACCTCTACTAATTAGCATGGCATAAATTCCCATCCTTTCTCCTCAAATATAATACATTTTTAAAAATTTGTTGATTTGTGTGTGTGTGTGTATCACACAGAACATCCCAAACCATCTTATTCAGCTATACACCCACTTCCCAGATGGCACTCTCCCATAGCCTCCCTCCACCCACTAGAGCCTTTATACTCTGATATCCCTGCTACTGTCTGCTGTGTTGTCTGCACCCCCAGCCATTCCCCACTACTTTCCCTTCTGGCCATTCACTCTATTTTTTAAGAAGCCAAATAAACAAGAGCTTAAAGGTATAAGAAGTCAGGAATCCTACAGATATGCTTATGAAAGCTAGCATAATCTAGAACTTTAAGAAAAACTGTTTCAGCTGAGTGTGGTACTTTGGCTATAATTCCAGAATTTGGGAGGCTGAGGCAAGAGACTTGTCATGAGTTCCAAGCCATCCTGGGATACAGAGTGAAACCCTTTCTAAAAAACAAACAAGCAGACAGATAGACAACAAAAATCAAAGTAGTTTAGATCTTGAAAAAAAATCAAAGTAGTAAGAAAGTAAACATGAAAAATATAGCAAACAAAACTCTAACTCATAATGAAAGTAAACTTCTTTGGGCCATTTCTGTTTACTGCCATGACTAATACATTTGGGAAGGCCTGTGGAAAATTCCTGTGGGTTGATATTTTCTTAACCATGATTCAAGGCTGCTTTAAATGGATAGTCGAAGCTGATCATTTCATTAATATGAAGCGTCAGTGCATGTTCCCAAGTTTTCAAGAGTCGCAGAATTGTTTTTCCCTTACCTGTTTCCTTTCTTTTTTCCCATCCTTTTCCTATACAAATAGATTCTCTAGGTTTTCTGAATGGTAACATGACACCCCTCCCAAGGCCTTTCTTGACTTTGCTATGTTCACTTTAAGTATGAATGCTGTCATCCGCCAGGTGTGGTGGCACACCCCTTTAATGTCCCAGCACTCTGGAGGCAGAGGCAGGCAGATCTCTGTGAGTTCAAGGCCAGCCTGGTCTACATAGTGAATTCCAGGCTAGCTGGAGCTACAGGGAGACCCTGTCTCAAAAAGACCTATATATACTCAGGTTTGCTTTGCTTATGCTGTCAAGGACTTTGTAAAATATGTAACTAATGTGCGTTCTTCATTTCCTAGAGTATGAAATTTTAAACTTAAGTATTTTATTTCATAGAGTTTGAGATTTGTGTTATTAATAGTTTTTTCTTTTTGGTCTTTTGAGGATGTAGCTCAGTGGCATAACACTTATGTAGCATAAGGCTTGAGTTCAGTACCTAGCACTGAATACAAAGAAAAAAAATTTTTCCTCTTTTATTATTTTTTGTTCTGTTACTCAAATGGCTTCCTAGCCTGTTTGGTCCATTTTTCCAGTGGATAACTCATCTGACTGGGCCCAATATATTTTGCTTTGTTTTCTGAAGAGCTAGAATATTTCGGAAGAAATAAGAGGAAGAATGTTATCTCTGAAGCTGACAAGACCAGAAATGGGATAAGAGTCAAACATCACCCTTGAAATGTGGGGTTCAGGTTCTAAAATCTCTTCTTGTCTGTCTCTCATAACCTCAGCATTTATGATAAATGCTCACACACAAAAACATTCCTCTAAGATATGTATTATAATTGCATTGAATTCCTAAGCTGAGGGGGACTTATGTATTTATAATATTTAGTCTTCTCAATCATGAAAATGGTTTATTTTTCTACTTGACAGTTTTTGAATGTGTACGAGTGTTTGCCTGCATGAATGTAAGTACACCACATGTGTGCAATGCCCACAGAGGCCGGAAGAGGGTGTTGGATCCACTGGAACTGGAGTTACAGACACCTGTCATGTGGGTGCTGGGAATTGAACCTGGGTCCTCTGCAAGAGCAGCCAGTGTTTTTAACTGCTGAACCATTTTTCCAGTCCTGAGAATTCTTCATGTAGCACTCTGTCACCAAGATTGTGAACATTATTTTCTTCTTTTTTTAAAAAATATTTTGTTATTTTTTTTTGTGTGTGTATGAGTGAATTACCTGCATGTATGTGAGTGCACCAGTGTTGTGCAGTGCCGGGGAGGTCAGAAGAAGGTGTCGGATTCTCCTGGAACTGGAGTTAAGAACTATTTGTAGCTGCCATGTGGATGCTGGGAATCGAACCCGGGTCCTTAACTGCTGAGCCATCTCTCCAGCCCCTATTTTCTTGTTACATTTATTCATGGGTCCTAAATATTTTTTAAATGGGAGTTATTTCTTTCCTTCCTTCCTTCCTTCCTTCCTTTCTTTCTTTCTTTCTTTCTTTCTTTCTTTCTTTCTTTCTTTTTTAAAGCATTAGATTCCTTCATGGAGCTTTTAGAGAAGATTGAATCTGACAACAGGCGGGATCTTTCTTTTCCTAACTTAACCACTGGCACGAAAGGTCCACACAAACTTTTATACCTGAGTCCATCCAGACAACAAAATGGCCAAAGCATGCTTTCACGTGCTTGACCTCCAGGCTATGCTTGTCTTGCTAGCTCTGTTTTATTATTTTTTTAGTTTAAATTTCTTTAAAAATTTTTAATTGAGTGCTGGGCATGGTGGTGCATGCCTTTAATCCCAGCACTCCAGAGGCAGAGGCAGGCGGATCTCTGTGAGTTCAAGGCCAACCTGGTCTACATAGTGAGTTCCAGGACAGCTGGGGCTACAGGGAGACCCTGTCTCAAAAAGACCAAAAAGAAATTTTTTTTAATTGAATTTTTGTGATTTTTTTTCATACAATGTAATTTGATGATATTTAGATCCCCTCCTCTTTTCACACCTCCCCTTACTACCCCTGACCCAATATAATGTACTCTATTATATATAGTGACGTGTATATATGTGTATTCTATTATATATATGTATACAATACATAATATGTATATATGCCTGTACAGTTTAATTTCTGTCTCTAAATGTCCTTCACTGTCCACCCATTGGAGCCTGGTTTAACTACCAAAAGTTCCATCCTTGAAAGAGACTGTTTCTCCCCCTTCCAGTAGCCATTGGTTGCCAAAAGATCTTTAGGTTGGGTTGGGGTTTCTTACTCACTTCCCCATGTCTGTGCTGGGATTTTGTCTGGTTTCAGTTTTCATGAACTTGTGCATGCTGCCAACATTGCTGTGAGTTCATATGAGTAACTGTCTGGAAAATTCTGTTTCCTTGTGGTCATCTACCACCTCTGGCTCTTACAGTATTCCCACCCCCTCTTCCGCAATGATTGCTGAGCCTCGGGAGGCAGAAGTTTGGTATAGGTGTCCTATTCAGGGGTAAGCACTCTGCAGCCTCTTGTTCTCTGCACATTGGCCAATTGTGGGTTTCTGTGTTAATTACCATCTACTGCATAAGGAAACTTCTCTAGTGAGAGTTAAATACATTAGTCTGTGGGTATAACAATAAGTCACTAGGAGTCAGTTTAATATGATAAATGTTTAAAAGAAAACTAGTTATTAGGCTCTCCTCTATGCCCTTTGACCCTGTTTAGCTTCAGGTTCCTAAGCCTGATATCAACATAATTGTTGTTAAAGTACATATCTTGGAGGCAGCAAATTGATGGGTCCTATTTTCTAATCCAGTTGATTAGTCTGTGTCTTTTTACTGGGGAATTGAGACTATTATTATTGAGGATCATTGTTGATCAATGTTTATTCATTCCTATTATGTTGATGTTGTACTGCTGTTTTTTTAGACCTCTTTTGATTGACTTAAGATAATTTATTTATTTTTTGTGCCCTCTTGAGAGTGCTTAATCTTCTCTCCTGACTGAAGTATTTCTTAGAATATTCTCTGTAGAGATTGTTTTGTGGACATAAATTCCTTAAATCTGTTTTATACTGGTAAGTCTTACTTTCTCTTTCAATTACAATGGGGTAGTAGTAGTCTGGGCTTGAATCTGTGTTCTTTCATGACTTGTATGACATTGGTCTATGCCCTTCTTCTGGTTTTTTTACTCTCCATTTAAAAGTCAGCAGTTATTTGGATGGGCCTGCCTTTATATGTGACTTGAACTTTCTCTCTCACAGCTTTTGATATCTTTTCTTTGTTTTGTATGTTTAATATTTTGACTGTGATATGACGTGGGAAGTTTCTTTTCTGGTCCTCTTTACTTGATGTTCTGTATGTCTCTTGTACCTTGATGGGTATCTCTTTCCCTAGGTTTGGGAAATTTTTTTCTATGATTTTATTTAAAATATTTTCTGTGCCTTTGACCTGGGTTTCTTCTCCTTCTTCTATGCCTAGATTGGTAGGTTTGATCTTTTTACAGTGTCTCAGAGGTCTTGCATATTTGATTCCTGTGTTATTTGACATTTTCCCCAAGGTGGTCTTCAAGATATTTTGTTCTCTGTTCCATTTCTTCCACTTCCTTTTTCTTTCTTTCCCCCAAGTTTTTTGTTTGAATTCCTTATTTTTTATTTCATGTTTTATTTCAGATTGCTTTTCTTCAGAGATTCTATTTATTTATTAAATTCTAATTTCATGTTTTGAATTATTTCAGTTATTCCATTCAACTGTGTTTTCAGTCTTCATTCACACTCTTGTTCATATCTTCTTTGAGTCCTTGGGCATATTTATAATTACTATTTTCAAATCATTGTCTTCTGCATCCCCTAGGTTGTTATTCTCAGGAAATATTAAAATTTGTTAATTTCTGTAGTGGCCATATTATCTTGGGTATTCATGCTGTGTGTGTGTGTGTGTGTGTGTGTGTGTGTGTGTGTGTGCATTTAAATGAGACTTAGGCATCTGGACTTGTGTGGTGATGTTTTTTTGATCCTTGTTGAATGTTTGTATCTTTGTTAATTTTTATCCAACTTGTCAGATTGTGGTCCAGCTGAGTAGTGCTTAGTGTTCAGTTGTGGGGCCACTTTATGTCACTGTACAAATGGGTGACAGACATGTTCTCATTTCAGCTAGAGATAGGTGCAACTTTTGAGTTGAGATTCCAGGATTGACACCACAGGGTCCTGGATCAGCAGGGTAGGATGGGGGCTGCTAGATTAACAGGCTAGCTGATAGGTTAGGGTAGAACCTCAGGTGGTAGGGCACAGCTAGGTTTCAGGGATGGAGGTCAGGACCCACAAGTCTGGGTCCTGGAAGGATGCTGGAGACTCAGGCTGGGCAGAAAGCTGAGATGGCTGATAGTGGCTCACTTTGCCAAGACTAGAGAGGGTGCAGTTCCAGGATGGGATCCCCATGACTCTAGAAAGCCTGAGAGCTAAGATGGTGGGGTGCTAGGGAGTATTGGAAATAAAGCTCAGGATCACGATCTGGGGTGG
This sequence comes from Nannospalax galili, assembly GCF_000622305.1. Classification (NCBI taxonomy): domain Eukaryota; kingdom Metazoa; phylum Chordata; class Mammalia; order Rodentia; family Spalacidae; genus Nannospalax; species Nannospalax galili. The sequence continues at coordinate 3,659,696 of NW_008355157.1, forward strand.
GCTACTAGCTGAGATGGTGAAGAGTGACTCACCCTGCCAACTTACAGATTTTTTGAGAGAAAACTTAACTTTTCTTGTTTATTAAAGTGGTTTATAAACTTTCTTGTATTTTCCGTGGAGAGAACCACATATGTAGTGGTAATTTTTCTTCTTTCTTTCCAGACCTCATACTTTATTATTTTACATATAAACAGTGATAGTGGGACCTTACCTAGTTTTGATGTGAAAAAGACTCCTAACATATTATTTTTCATGTTAGAAATTTTTATTTTGTTGTTGGATTGGTTAATGTTCTTTCCTTAAGTTATAAATCAGTGTGGAATTTTAGAAATGAGTCACTTTTTAAAATTTTATTAATGTATAAATTTTATAATAGATTTTTCTAGTGTTAAGCTGCTCTTATATTATCAGATAAATTCTACTTGGCTATTTAAAAATGATTTGTTGACGGATTTCTGTTGTTATTTTTTAGGAACGCCCTATGGATTCATTTCTTTAATACTGTACTTTTCTAGGTCATGCAATAAGTAATTGTGATGGTTGATTTCAGTTGTCAGCTTGGCAGGCTCTAAAATCACCTGGGAAGGGAGTTACAAGGCTGGGTTATCTAGATGAGGCTGGCCCATGGGCATGCCTGTGGGAATTGTCTCCATTTCTGTAGTTGATGTGGGAAGATCCAACTTGACTGTCAGTAGGGTGCAGGCTGTGTAAATGGAGAGAGCTGAGCACTAGCACCTGCATTTGTTGCTCTCTCCTTCTGGTGTGACCAGCTGCTTCAGTTCACTCCTGTGCTTTTCCTGCCGTGATGGGTTACAGCCTGGTGCCGGGAGCTCTGTGAACCCTTTCTCCTTGAAGTTGTCTTTGCCAGGATATTTTATCACCGCAACAGGAAAAGAAACTAAGAGAGTAGCTTTTCTTCATTTTCTTTTCTTTGGAAAGTTTTGTATAGCAGAATTTTCTCTTAATGTAGATATTGTTAAACTTATCTTTATACTCTTTATACCTCAGAGTTTTTAGGTGAGAGTTATTTTTCTTTTTTAAAAAAATCAGGTTGACATATAGTATAGGCATAAAAAGTACACAGAAGTCATAATTGTGCATGTCTCTGAATTTCCTGAGCAGCGTGTGTAACTAGAACCAACACCAACAAAATGAAAACCCCCAGCTTCCCAGAAGGCCCTGTTATATTGCCCTCCAGGCACTGCTTTTCCCAAGAGCGACCACTATCCCAGTGTCTGAACCATACAGTAGGATTTTGGTTTGGTTTTGACCTATATAAAAAAGCGGATGATACGGGACGAACTTTTCATGATTGTTTTCACTCCATACTGTATTTGAGTTTTATTGTGTTCTTTTATGTAGTTGTGGGTCTTCTTTTCTGTTCGTTGTACTCCATTTTACATATCCATTGAACTGTTAATGGAGTTCTTGGTGTATTCTGTTTTTGGCTAATAAAAATAGGGCTGTTAAGGGCATTTTTGTGAACATATACATTCTCTTCAACCTAGGAGTTGAATTACTGGGTTGTGAAGTATGTATTTTCTCCGTTTTGGTGATGTTACCAGTCCAATTGTTAAAGCAATTTGTACCTCCTGACCAACAGCATTTGCATATTGATTGTTTCACGTTCCCTTTGGGGCTTGATATTTAACTCTTTTATTGTAACTCTAGTGAGTTTGTTGAATATCATAATGTAATAGTGGTTTTTTTCTTTAGATTAAGCACATTATATATCTTTTTCATATATATTTCATTTGTAATCTCTTTGATGAAAGGGTTGTATACAATTTTTTTTTGTTACTGTGACATATGCCTGAAAGAAACAATTTAAAAGGACAAGTGATATATTTTGATTCATCGATCCAGTTCTAGTTTGACTGGATCTATTGTTGTAAGTTGAGGCAAAGTATGATGGTGGTGGAATCCTGGGTAGAGGCTAGGAAGCTGGGATGGGGAAGGGACTGAGGGAAGAGGTAGTTCCCAAGGACACATCTCAGGAACCTATTTCCTCCAGCAATGTCTCACCCCTGAAGGTCTCCATCTCCTCCCAGTAAGGCGATATGATGGCATTAACTTATATTTTTCTTTCTTTTTTGTTATAATTATTTTGGTTTTATGCTATGGCCAAAATTATCTTAGATTCTTGGAAAAGCATTCTACTACTAAGCTCTGTTTCTATCCCCTATCAAGCTGTGAGCCTATCAGTAAATCCATTAACTCAGAACCCTCATAATCCAATTATATTTAAAAAATTTAAAAAAAAATTTATTTGTTTTTATGAGTGTTTTGCCTAAATGTATGTGTATACACCACATGTGTGCAATACCTGCAGAGGCCAGAAGAAGGTGTCAGATCCCTTAGAACTGGAGTTACAGATGGTTGTGAGCCACCATGTGAGTACTGGGAACCAAACCTAGGTCTTCTGCAAGAGCAGCCAGTGCTCTTAATCACTGAGCCGTCTCTCCAGCTCCTCTTGTTTTTTCTTTTTTTAAAACAAGGAAGGTCTCACTACATACCCCTGCCTGTCCTGGAACTTGGTATATAAACCAGGCTGGCCTCAAATGGACAGAGATGCTTCTCCCTATAACCCAACTGCTGGGGTTAAAGGTGTGAGCCACCATGGCTGGCCTTTCAGTTATCCCTGAATGATTAGGTTCACCAGGCCTTCAACACATGAGCTCTGTTTGAGTATACTTCATATACTCATCATAACAATGCCTACTGAGGTTTTTGTTTGTTTAGGTTGCCTGCCTCTTGTTGAATTATAGAAGTTTCTTGTATATTATAAATACTAGCCCTATGTTAATTTAATGTCCTATAAATAACTTCTCATGTAGGTAGATGATTTTATTGGCCAATGTTTAAATATTCAGATCTTCTCTTTTTTCTTCCTTTTTTCTTTTCACTTATTTACCAGTTTTTTTTGGAGACAGGGTCTAATGTAGCTCAGGCTGACCTTCAGCGCTCCAGTAGCCTAGGCTAGTCTTGAACTTGTGATCCTCCTGCCTCTATCACCCCAGTGCTGGGGTTACAGGTATATGCCACCATGTCTGATACTGGAGACCAAACCCAAGGCTTTGAGCAGCCAGACAAGCAAAATCTTTTGAACTATACCCCTCTCAGCCCTGTGTGTGTACTTTTAACATAACTGGTCAAATTCTTTATCGTTTGAAGCTTGTTTTCTTAAATTATAACAATATTGCTAGACAGTCCTTACATTTTATATGTGGAGTTCTTATTTTAAAAATGATTTCATAGTATTTAATAGTATCAATTAATAATTTTCCAAACTTATATTGATGGGTATTTAAATTGTTTCTAGTATTTTTTCTGTGGCAGGCAGCTTCTATTATAGTAAATTTATAAAATAGAGCTAATGGTCTCATCAATACCTAGGCTGGTTATACTATTCATTTTTGTACTTATTCTGCTTTGTTTTGCTTTGTTCTTTTGAGACTCTCCGTGTTGTCTAGGCTGGCTTCACAATGTTCTATTTCTAATTTTTTAATATTTTAATATTGACTGTAATTCTTGTGCAACAAAGTTCATCATTGTAAAGAGTTCAAAGCTGATGATGAAGTTTATTGTGTAGACTGCTTACCTAACATGCACGAAACCCTGGGTTCATTTCCCAGTGCTGCATAAAACCAGGCATAGTGATTTATGCCTATAATCCTAGCACTGGGGAGATTCAGGCAGGAGGATCAGAAGTTCAAGGTCACCCTTGGCTACACAATGAATTTGAGGCTAGCCTGTGCTAATGAGTTCCTGTCTCAAATACATATATATGTATGTGTGTATAAGTAGTTTTGCTTTTTTTAACAGATGTGAAATTGTTGCCAATATCTTATTCCAGAACATCTCCATCATTTCAAAAAGTAGCCTCATACCGATTAACATCACTCTACAATCTTTCCTTCCCTGAGGAAGAAATATGTATTTTATATATTTATAAAAATAAGATATTTATTTTAAATTAAATGTATTTGTGTGTGTCTGAGTGTGAGTATGTGGAAACCGGAGTTACAGGTAATGTGACCTGATGGACATGGGTGCTGGGAACTGAACTCAGGTCCTCTGCAAGAGCAGTATGCACTCTTAACCACAGAGCCATCTCACCAGCCCCTCTAAGAAGTCTTTATAGAAATATTTGTAGCATGCTAATAGATATCTCTACATGAAGTACACTTTTAAGTCAGTGAGAAAAATAATCCTAACTCAATAGAAAAATGGCCACACAATAGTTTTTAAAAAACACAGAATATAACTGTCAAATAAGAAAAATGTAGAAAATCGCATTAATGAAGCAAATACAATTAGCATGACAAGATGTTATTTTTTATGCCTTATTTTTAAAGAATTTGATACCTTTTATGGATGAATGTGGTATGATATTCTCAGAAAACTTTAATGGCAAAAATGTATGTGAACCTTACCTGTGTAAGGGACAATTGACAAGCCCTATAAAGTCTGATAGATAATTTGAAGCAGTACTTTTACTGCTTGGAAATTTTTTAGTTTGGGGAGCAAACCCAGGGCCATGTGCATGCTAGGCAAGTGCTCCACCACTGAGCCCCTCTTGAAGTAGTCATTATCTTGCATGTATTCGTAGATTAAGTGGAGCAATGGCCATCCTTATCTTTTCTATAAATCTGAAATCAACCGTAGAGGATGACTAATACTTCATAGTAGAATATTTTGCCTTTATTAGAATTCAGATCTTTATCGTTAATTGAAAAATTGCAAAAATATAAGGCTTTGTAAAAGTATATTAACAAGTCAGATGTAGGGGTGTACACCCAGTACCTGGGAGGCTGGGGCTGGACTATCATGATTTCAATGCCAGCCTATAAAAAATAAGTATGCTAACAATTTATATATAAAAAAACAAGTCATCCATGCACAAACCATTAAACATACATACAGAAATGAATAGGAAGAAGCACCCTATCACATTGACAGGAATTATCTTCTGAGGAGAGGATAAAGTTGATATGTTCTTTAGCTAGTTCTGTATTTTTTTTAGATTTTTGAGGATGAATGTTTATTGCTTTCTAATTAGGAAAAACAATTATGGAGAGATGTTTCATACAGATTAAACAGATTATTATGGCATGGTGAGAATTTTTCCCATATAGTCCTGGCATTTTATTTGCTAAAGTATTGATAGTCGTAAAGTAGCTTGCTAAGAGAAGCAGTTCTGAAACAAATCGTAGGACTCGAAGTCCTAAGGAGTAGGTAGTGCCAATACTGCCTGTCAGTTGACACCTGTGCAACGGTAACTTTGTTTTACTTCTGTTGATTATAGCCTCCCATCTTACCTTTTTTCAAGCCCATCTAGATGGGGTAAGCACTGGATCACTTAATAATTTTCTCTCATTCTGATTCCCTTTGAAAACCTTACTTTTTAAAAAGTTATACATTTTATTTACTATTGTAAGTTTTAACAATGGCATTTCCCCCAATACATGGTGCTGTCACCTAGTTTTAGAATCATGGTCTCTTTAACTTTGATGGAATTCTCCTGTTTTATCCAGAGTGGATACTTTACACCAATCTTGTTTTCTCTTTCTGATATGCAGGGCTAACTGCCTGCAATCCTTGCTGTCCTGTGGTTCTCAATGGAGACTTTATAGTATAAAGGGGAGAATGACATATTAATAAACAATGACGGTGTGCCAATGGTTTACACATATTTTATAATTCATTAGTTTGACATTTTAATTTTTCAATATTTTCACCTGTAAAGCAGAAATAACAGCACTTTCTCATATTACTCTTTCTTTATATTTTCTTCAGTGAATCTATTGCCTTTTTGATATTTGAGACGGAATCTACACATAGCTGAGGCTGGCCTTACATTCCTACTCCTCCTGCTTCAGCCTTCCACCTGCTGGAATTACAGGCATGTGCCACCATGCCCAGATGAATTTTTAATTTCTAAGACATTATAGTTTTCATCTAATCATGATAATATGTGGTCCTCAAGGCCCTGCATCTTTTTTGGTTCATTCATGTATGTCTCACAGCTACTACAGGATCTTCTGTGTATCAGCTCCTAGTCCTACTGTCCCTTTCCTGGGGCACTCCTCCTCCACACAACCACGTGATTCATCTTCCTGCTAGATTTAGCTCTGCTCAACCATTACCTTAACAGAAAGGTTTTGTTAGACAGCCTTTTCTAGAAAATACCATTCTTCAGTGTACATCACCATCTTGTTTTGTTCTTCTTCATACCAACGTTCCCTATGCTGTATTAGGTATGTGTTTGTTTTCTTGCTTATTTTCTGCCTTTTCCTCTAGAATATAAGGTCTGCAAAGGTTTTGTTTTGTTCTCTCTTTTACCACCAGCTTCTTACCAGACACATATGGCCCCTTTGAATGAATAAATGATTAAAAACTGTTGTACTTGTGAGTGAATAAGTAAAGGAATATTATTTCTTTTATGAAGTTGCTATGAAAATGCAGTGAAAAATTCAGTGTTCCTTGTTGCATTAGTTACCATTCTTGTTGACATTGGCAAAATACCTGACACAAACCACTTAGAGGAGGAAAATTTTATTTTGACTCATGGTTTCAGAAGGTTCAGTCCATTATGGCAGGGAAGGCATGGTGGATAACCACATCATGGTGGAGAGGAAGCTGAAAGAAAGGGCCATGCTGGTGCTGGGCTAGCTTTCTCCTTTTCCCTCTTTCGTTGAGTCTGGGCCCTTAGCCCATTGGATGGTTCCACCCACTTTCAGCTTGGGCCATCCCAGCTCAGTTAATCCTTTCTGGAAATACTAACAGATGTACCCAGAGGTGTGCCTCATCAATCTTCTGGGTAAGATTAGCTGCCACACCTTGCCATAGTGACATATAAGTAGACAATCAGTATTATCTACATGGTAATGGTAGTCAGAATTTCTAATTGATTTTTTTTTTTTTTTTTTGGTCTTTTTGAGAGAGGGTCTTCCTGTAGCTGCAGCTGGCCTGGATTCGCTAAGGAGAACAGGCTGGCCTCAAACTCACAGAGATCCGCCTGCCTCTGCCTCCCGAGTGCTGGGATTAAAGGTGTGGTGGATTTTATTACAATTTTTTAAAATTTTGGTCTTTTTAAGACAGGGTCTTCCTGTAGCCCCAGCTGTCCTGGAACTCATTATGTAGACCAGGCTGGACTTGAACTCACAGAGATCCACTTGCCTCTGCCTCCCAAGTGCTAGGATTAAAGGCGTGTGCCACCACACCCAGCCTACAATTTTTAAAATTTAAAGGTATTTTATTAGTATTGCTTTCTTTAAGAGGTAACACAAGTACATTGAAAGACTTTGTTGGAGAATTTGGAAAAGGAGTGAACGGCAAACTCACGTTATAGGAACAGTGACAATTTTACATTATTGTTGAAGCTTGGTAGTACGGTTTTATCATCAAACAATATTCAAATTTACAATAGACATGAGAATTTTGAATTTATATTCTAAGATTTATCATTACTATTTTATAGGTGAAAATTGAGACTTGAGATTGGTTTAAGATTTGGTTAGTTTTGATGTTGAAAGAATATTTCTGGCTTCAAATGTTAATTTACCATATCCTTTAGCTATAGCTCTTTTTACTCTGTTGTCTGAAAGAAATAAAAGAAAGCTTCATGGAGAAGGTTAACAAGTGAACTGGCTTGAGAAGATGCGTAGGAGTTTGGCATATAGTGAGGTGGGGGAAGAAAATCTAAGCAGAGGGACTGCCACGAGCCTTGAGCTGAATCATAGTTGTGCCTGTGTGTTTGTGGGAGGGAATCTTATCTCCAGCATACTTGTTGTAGGCCTTAGTTGTCCAAAATGGTAGCCACTAGACATGTGTGTCCATATAAATTTAGATTAAGTAGAAAGGCGATGCTTCAGATGTACTAGCTGTGTTACAGGTGGCAGTTGCTTCAGCTGGCTGGTGGCCACCATATTGGACGGTACGGATACGCTGTATGTCATCATCGTAGAAGGGTTGATTGGACAGTATTGCTGTGGACAGTTAGTGCATACAAGCTGAGAAGACTCTAGCAAATAAGTACATACAGATTATATATATGAGAATAGTGAAAAAAGAAGGTGTTGAAAAATTCTCAAATTATAGACACTTTAAGAAATGGGGTTGTTAATTGACATTCTATGGTAATTAAGCTTAAAATGGTAGCTGAGCTTTTGCATATAGACCTAAACTTCAGATTAGTTGGCTTGGAACAGGGATACAAAATCAGAAGTCTCAAGGAGTCTTGGGAAATCATTGTGTGACTGCAGATTAAACAACCATTGGTTATCCTTTCTCCTGTGTAGGTTCTTACCATTTGTATTGATTACTTACTGTGTGATGCAGTGATGTTACCTAATGTGGGTCTCTAATCAACTTTATAAAATATATTATACAGAAAATTATATCCTTGCCCTTCTAACTATTAAAACTTCACATAAATTTTCATAATATCCCCCATGAAACTGGCTTTGTTTCCTCAGATTACAACAATAAGAGTATTAACTGATTTGTCCAGTGTTAGAGAACTGTGAAGTGGTGGAGCCAGTGTGGAGTCTTAGGTTTCCTGGCACAGTAAGTAAGCCAAGTGGTCCTTAAATAATCTTTAAATAAGGCTGCATCTTTTAAATTGGTGTGCTGGGTAGCTTTAGTGTCAACTTGACACACCTGGGTTGAGGGAGCCTCAATTGGGGAATTGCCTCTATTGGACTGGCCTGTGGCCATGTCTGAGGGCATCTTCTTGATGAGTGATGAGGGGTGGTGCCACCCCTGGGCAGGTGGGCCTGTGTTGCATAAGAAAGCAGGCTGAGCAGGGGCCAGGGGAGCAAGCCAGTAAGCAGCGTTCCTCCATGGCCTGTGCTCCAGCTCGTGCATCCAGGTTCCTGCTCTGAATTCCTACCTTGGGCTCGCTGATGAACTGCAACCTGGGAGATGTAAGCTGAATAAACCCTTTCCTCCCCAAGTTGGTAGTAGGCAGAGTATTTTGTCACAGCAATGGAGAACAAACTAGGACAATTGGTATTAAAGTAATTTTAAAATCTTATCAAGTTTAGGAGAGCTCAGATGAAAGGTAGGAGAGGTGTCAGAGAAATGATTGTTTGGGGAGTAAAGACTTGATCTTCAAAGTCATTGCAAGTTTCCAAAGTCCTTTGAGTTGTAAGAGGGTAGTGCAATGAAAGATGTCTATGAAAACTTTGGTAACTAACTTGATTCGTTTGGGCCACAACTTTTATTTGTTGAAGTATTACAGGTGAAAAATATCTGTGCTTTGACTTTGTCAGCACAAAGAGACTTAAGACAGGCAGATTAAAATAATTTGGAAGAAAGAATGCATGTGATTTGGCAAAAGTTCCATTTTAACAATAATTCAATCTTAAAATAGTATGACTTCTACTTGGGACTGATCACATCATTTTTTGGACTATACTGTGTTGTTTATACCTATATTGTAATACTCATCATGTCAGACTTTATTATTTTTATGAACTTTGTCTGCCTGACTTAATAAATTGTGACCACTTTGAAAACTGCTTGGTTTTATGAATTTTTAGTTCTCTGCACAGGTGAGGGGCTTCTTAAGTCTTTGTTATACTGAGCTAGTTCTCTCCAGCCGTTCTTCCCTAGTCTCATATTTAACAGATTATTAGTATTTTTGGTATGTGGTACTACTATGTCTGAGTAGTACATGGGTGTTTATTTCTTGGTGTATGTGAATGTATGTGTAGGTGTGCATGTATCTGTGTTCTTTTTCAATTGCTCTCTGTACAGATTATCTGTCATTATTTCTAGGTTCTCTCAATCCATTCATTTGTTTTCTGCCCATTTATGCTTTTCTTACATCTTTTTTTGTAATAACTGGGTAGTGACTTGTTGGGGGACCCTGCTGCTAAGGCTGTAGTCCTTCATGTCCCGATAGCCCTAAGGGGCTCGGTGCTATATGGAAGGACTCCCTTTCTCAGCAGGGGCCTCCTGCTCTCTGCCTTACTTACCTTGAAAGTGCCATCAAGCACAGATGCCTGACCTTATTTGGAACATGACCTTTGGCATAGTTACCTGCACTAAAACTGCCCCCAGGTTTTTTCGATATGATAACTAGGCATTGCCCTATAGTCGGATGATAGGATCCCCCTACCACATATAAATAAAGCATACTATGAACACCTATCAGCTGAAGCTTTGGCTGATGCCTCCACACTATGTTTTCCCTGGCCCCCACTGAATAAACGGAGCTGTATGACTGAATCTGACTCCTCGGAAAGTCTTTTCTGTCATGCTCACTGGCCATCCTGAACCCGTTTGTTGCTTCTGCTCCCTTTGTCCTCGTGGATCGGTGGCCAACAGCCCTTGAGGGGAGGGAGAGACCCACAGTGACTACTATGATTTGTTTTGTTTTTCTTCTGGTTTTGCAGTGCTCTAATCTAGTCTGCCTAAGATATCTAGCCTACTGTCCTTCAAATATTGCTTTTATGATTTTACTGTGTTCTAGCTTGCCATTGTATCCCACAGGTGATACTTCAAGCTCTTCATGTCCAACTGGATCCTACCTTTCTACAGCATTAGGGAGAGTGGTAAGAACATTAGCAGTTGTCGTAAGACTTGTCTATAGATGTAGTCACCTTTTGTAACATTAAAACGACTTTTAAAGCATAGAGAAAATTAAGCAATAGTCATCTGTTCCACAATGTGATTTGGTCTGTATGTTCTATAGAAGTTCAGATGGTTCAGAAAGATCATTGGAACTTTGGGTCATCAAACAGAGCTTCATTGGAGAAAGTCTTAGTCATTTGAGTCCTTTATCATTTTATTCACTATATTCAGACCATATAACTCCCTGTTCCTGAATATAACTATTAAAGATTTAGAATTGTGGATTCTGCTTTATCAGTATGAGAATATTTCCTATGCTAGAAGAATTCAGATGTTTATATATTCTTGCATAAGAGCTATTTTCTTAATGTTACTAGGTCCTTTCCCAGTACCTTGAAAGTGTGTACTCTTTTTTTTTTTTTTTTTTTTAAATAGCATGGTTGTTAGTCACCATGTGGGTGCTGGGACTTGAATCTGGGTCCTCTGCAAGAGCAGTTAGTGCTCTTAACCACGGAGTCAACTCTCCAGCCCCAAGGAAGTGTACTCTTGAGCATTTACTTCTGGTCATCTTGTACAGTGAACACTTAGTCTGAAGTCATATTGGGATAATTTTAGGAAAAGTTGAGTTTGGCATATTTATAGCACTTAATTATGTTAAATTTAGGTTTCATATAAGGCATTGCCTAGTTTAAGCACAACTTATATGTAGTTTGTCAGTTATATAGTAATGTAAGTTCAAAAGGTGCTATTTGTATAAGTGATAAGATTTGTCTGAATGTTTAGCCACTCCATTTTTATCTATACTTCATATTTTGGATGATCTCATAGATTAAAAAAAAAAAAGTTTAGAGACATACAGAATAGTAAAAACTATCAGATGCCCTGAGGTAGAACTTTTAATTTTCTAGGGATTTCTAAAAAAATGGAAGAAATATATGGCAAAGTTGTGAAATTTTAATTATTAGATTGGCTATTCTCTGATGATTATTTTAGCTAATTAATCTGATTAGTCTTTAGGATAGCTTATTTTTGTTAGTATGACATGTCTGCCTCACCTACCAAAAGTCAATTCACATCTCTTCTTGGTTTGTAAAGAGGGCTGCTTAAACCTCATCTTAGGATTTTTTAGTTACTTAAAGTTTATTTTTACATTCTTGAGCACAATGAATAAAATTTTTTATACACATGAGTTCATTTCCTCACTCCCATACTCAGTCCAGTTTCTAAGGGCCTTCTGATTTATAGGCTCTCAAAAAATTTTCCTTTCCAATTTAAATTTAACTAATTAGCCTCTTCCTAATTTGGAACCTCAGTATGAGAACACGTGTTTGATTTGGCATTTAGACTGGGTATCTCACTAAATGAGATCATGGAGCTCTGGCTTTGGATGATCACAAAAATTGTTACCAAGCAGCATCTTTGGCACACTGAGGAAACAGAAAAACAACTTTTCTACTAGGACTGAAACTCCTTGACATCTCTTTAACTGTAGTTAGGTTCTGGTTGTACAAATTCCAATTTAAACAACTGGATTGTGCGCCTGTTTTTGATATGATTAGGAAGTTTATTTAGAGGCTGGAAACAAGGCTCAATGATTAAGAGCACTGGTTGCTCTTATGGAGGACCTGGGTTCAGTTCCCAGCACCCACATGTTGGCTAACAACCATCCATTACTCCAGCTCTAGGGGAATCGGACAACTCTCTTCTAACCTTCACGGGCATTGCATGGTATGGGTGCGTTTACATACATGCAGGAAATACACTTATAAACACGAAATAAAAAATAATAAATAAAATATTTTTTTTAATT
>NW_008355157.1:3672103-3674921 GCF_000622305.1 Nannospalax galili
GGGCGTGGTGGCGCACGTCGTTAATCCGAGTGCTTGGGAGGCAGAGGCAGGCAGATCTGTGAGTTCGAGGCCAGCCTGGTCTGCATAGCGAGTTCCAGGTCAGCTGGGGCTACAGGGAAACCCTGTCTCAAAAAGCCAAAAAAAAAATTTATTTTTTAAAAAGTTTATTGTGTGCTCAGGGAGACAGAGGCATGCTCCTTTAACAGCTGTAAATTTCATTGATTAAGATGTGTGTAGATAAATTTGTAGCAGGGAACAGAACCCTAAAAATTCTAGTTCACTTGCATATGAAGGTAGTCTGGCTGTTTTTATTTTCCTATTTTCCATAATTTCCTGCTAAGAATAATAAACATTTTCTTGCAAATCATGGACATGGAAGGTTAGAGACATTCAGTGCTTTTTCAGTTACAGTCAGGTCATGAAACTTAGTAAACAGAGATAGCTGTGCACATGCTTGGAGAAGCAATTCTACCATATAGAGACAGTTTCTTTCAGACAGTTTTCCAGACCTTTTCAAAGCAAGCCAGTGTGGCTTGTGAAGAGACTTGTGCTGTAATGGATACTATGGATGATATAGTCTACATTCTCACTTACCAACACAATTCAGGAAATTTGTGCTTTTAGTGGCTAATAATAAATTAGCGAGAGAGACAGAAAAGGAGAGAGGGAGAAAAAGAGGGAGAGCAGGATTAATTTGACTAACCATAAATTCTATCTTATGAATTATTCTAAAAATGGATGTACTAGTTTAAACTTAAACCATTTGGTTTTCCTATCATGGTTTCTTAAGTAAGTTATGGGCCAGGGGGCCAGCATGTTTTTGTAGAGCCTGAAAGTTAAAAGTAGTTTTATATTTTTAAAGTGGTTGTAACAAATAAAAGCCAAAGAAGAATATACCAAAAAGTCTATATACAGAAAGTCTTCATATTTATTGTCTGGCCTTTAAGAAAATGCTTGACAGCCTCTGGTCTCTTTGTTAGTAGTAGTCATGGAGATGACTTATTATAAAAATACAAAAGAAACCATCAGTAAAGATGGAAATATATTCTCATAGTTTTAGTGCTAGGGTGTTATTTCTTTTTTGGTGTTAGAGTATTTTATTAATTATTTTTATGTGATATATGAAATAGACATGATAGTATCCTTACAGGTTGTTAGCAGTAAATAATGGCTTTTGTGTGTCTTACACATGAAGAATAGTATTTGTTAGCTATAGCTGCTGTAGTGATGCTAGATGCCTAACAGTTGCTGTGTTTTACGCATTTCTTTTCTGTTTGATCTCAGTCCTATTTGCATTAGGTTTAATTCTGTAAGTCACCTTAAAATCTTTTCAATTTTGGTTGAAATGCAAATCGTATAGTAATTGTTATTGTTCCTGGTCCTATGGCTGTATAACAGATTACTTCACATTTGAGTGGCATGTAACAACCAGCTATTCTGCTTTCAGAGTGCAAGAATTTGAACATAGAATACTGGGGGTGGGGGTGGGGGTGGCTTCTTTTTGTTTCATAGGGCCTGGAGATGGAAAGCTCAAAGGCCGGGATCTGGAATCATCTGAAGGCTCATCATTTACATTTCTGGCAATGGTTTCTAGGTGATGGTTTCACTTCCTCTCTGTGTGGGGTCTCTCCATATGATCTTACCTAGCAGATTAGTTTGGGTTTCCTTAAGTGGTGCTCCTGCGTTCTCCCAAAGCAAGCATTGCTGAAAGAGAATCCAAGGCTGAAACTACATCCTTTCTATGATATGCTTTGGAAGTTTCAGAACATAATTTCTGTCTTGCTGTATTGGTCACAACAATCATGAATCCACCTTGGTTCAAGGGAAAAAATAATAGCCCAGACCTTTTGATGGGGACTGGCAAGGTTCTAGGAGATACTACTAAAGCCAGTATCAGGAATGCAGTCAGCCACAATCATATTACTTTATTTAACAATTACTTATATAGTACTTAGTCAGGCTTGATTGTGCACGCCCCAGCACAGAGGCAGAGGCAGGCAGATCTCTGTGAGATTGAGATCAGCCTCTTTTACATAGTAAGTTCCAGGGCAGCTAGGGCTACAGAGAGACCCTGTCTCAACCCCCCCCCCCAAAAAAAAACCCCAAACAGGAAACAATCACTTATAAAGCACTTAATATATAGTCTGTGCACTACTTTTAAGCACTTTATGAATATTAATTTATTTAATTTATAATTGTCTTATGTTATAGGCAAAGACATAGGGTCAGCATTGGATTAACTGAAATAGAACTTTCTTTGACGTTAAATGGATGACTAAAAATTTACTGAGATTTAAAAAAAAGTATTGTTATTTATTTAAATATTTAAAAATATTTCAAATACTTATTTGTATATCTTATACAAATCACGTTAGGATAGATGTGAAAGAAGCATATTTTGATTAACTTTTTAAAGTTGCTTATGTGATTTCCTAAGTTACTTAACCACAATGGTTAACCCTCTCCATTTCAGAACTGGGGATATGACTAATAGAATTTCTTTGTAATGCTGGCTATGGTGACTCAGGTCATTATTCTCAACACTGGTGAGACAGAGGCTAGAGGTGCTCTGTGAGTTAGAGGTTAACATGGCATACACAGCAAATTTGAGGCTGGTCAGGGGTACATTGTGAGATCCTGTCTGGGGAAAAAATAAAAAGAATTTCTTATGAAGCTGGCAAGATGGCTCTGTGGGTATGGCACCTGCTGCCAAGCCTGACAATCTGAGTTCAATCCCCAGTATCCACATGGTGGAAGGAGAGAACTGGCTCATACAGTTGTCCTCTGACCTCTATATGTACATCACAGCTTGTGTACA
>NW_008355157.1:3674967-3720101 GCF_000622305.1 Nannospalax galili
ACATCACAGCTTGTGTACACACACACACACACACACACACACACACACACACACACAAAATAAAGAAATGAATGTAAAAAAGGTTTTTAAAAAGAATTTCTTCATGAAGCAGTCCAAATGAATAAGCTACAAATATTTTATTTGAGAGCAATGTTACATTGACTTATTGAACTTAATTAATGAGTTAATTCTGTGTCCTTTTGTGAAAATATAGTATTTTAATCTTACAGTGATAGCCTTCCTAATGACTGTCTTTTCCTTTACTGGTATTGAAATCAGACTGTTTATTGTTACGGTTAATAATTTGACTGTAGTTTAATCTCCATTATCATAAGGTATTTTGTCAGGGACAAAGTTTGCTTTAATCCATCCTTCTCTCCCTCCCTCTCACCCTTCATTTCTTTCTTTCCACTAACAGTTGATGGGTAAATATAATTTTGTATGAATGATTGTTGGGAATATTTAAAGACATCTATTTTTATATTTGTTGAGTCTACTTTGGGGATTTATCTGCTTCTGATCAAGCTTCTTGGAACCTTTTCAATGTTTTTCAACCAAGTGTGCAGTTTTAACAATGGACCAAAGTGATTTCATCCTGGTACATTTGTGTGACACAGTCATATTTTACCTTCTCATCTCTGCACACAAACATAGGTATACAGGGAAGATGATGGTATTTGTATCAAAACTCAAGTGAATTGTCTAAAATTCTTTTTGACTGTATTAAGTGGTATTTCAATTCAAATTAAAAATTAAGGCTATTCTTTAAAAAACATTTTTGATTAGGAGTACATGGAGAGAAAGTCGTATGATTCA
Organism: Nannospalax galili; assembly: GCF_000622305.1. Classification (NCBI taxonomy): domain Eukaryota; kingdom Metazoa; phylum Chordata; class Mammalia; order Rodentia; family Spalacidae; genus Nannospalax; species Nannospalax galili. The sequence goes on from NW_008355157.1 coordinate 3,675,784, forward strand.
AACTTGTCAAATCTGAGAGACACTTACTTTATATTACTTGTTTAACTTTAGAGATCTAAGATTGATTTCTTTACTAGTCTAAATGTGCATGAACCAGGCAGGTATGGAGGTACATGACTGTAATCTCAGCACTCAGGAGACAGAGGCAGGAATCTAAGTTCAAGGCCAACCTGCAGTACATAGTGAGATTCTGTCTCAGAAACAAACAAAAGTAACAACAAAAACCTAGAAAGAAATGTGAATGAGGTTATTACAGTGACTGGGATTCAGGTTTAAAGCTGCAGTTCACACAAGAATGACTTTTGAGAGTAAGCAAAGCTTATCTGTAGCCTTGAAAGGTAGAGGAATAACATCTTGGAAGGAGGGTGAGTATAAGGAACAGAAATTTTTCCAAGGCAGTTGTATGTTGCTGTGAATGTCATGTGTTAGATCTCCTGAGTTTTACACGTAAGACTTGTGTTATATACTTCAGTGACAAGATGAAGTAAGAAAGACAAAAATTTTTTAAATCTTTTAGAGAATAGATTTTTAAGGATCTCTGTGAATAGAGTATGGTACTGTCACTGTTCATTTATTCAAAGAAATCAAATCCTAACTACCAGCCCTCCATGGATACTGTATTTCTTTGAGAGAGAGGTAGGGTTGCTTAGTGGTAAAGAGCAGGGATTCAAGAGTTAGCTTGGCAGAGTTTACAGTCCAGCTGTCCTCTTAGCTCTTGAATCTTAGACTAGTTTCTTAATCACTCTGTGACTCATTTTGCTTGTTTGAGTTTTCTCCTTGGTAAAAACAGCACCTACCTCACAGTGTTATTGTAAAAAACAGTTCAGTATGTGAAAAATGCTCAGTACATTTCAGTTACTCATTAAAGATGCACATTTATTGAACATCTATATAATGCTGAGACAAAGATGAGTATTTTGGAGATATGAGCAGTTTAGTGGGAGCAGGAAAAGGTCTAGTCTAGTCTAGTCTTGTCTATTTTGGATGGAGGGGATGCTGTGTGGTATGCGAAAGGGTATGAAATGGAGTAAGAACTTTTTTTTTTAGTGCTGGGAGTAGAGCCCCAGAGGCTGTACATGGCAGGCACTCTACTGGGCCTCACCCAGAGCCCCAAGTACAGAGTTTTCTCTTAGCCTTAAACATTCGCTTTTATAAATCTAAAAATGCCTTATTTTTTATAGACCTTTAAAATTCTTCAGCAGAAAATACCCTCTCCTTTCATCATTGTTCTTACCCATCTTAGACATTTCACTTAAAGACTTATACACTTCTGTATCTCTGATAACTACTCAGCACAGTGCTCTATATAATATTTTAGAGAGTTACTGAAGTCACAAGTAGCCAAACAGTTTAAAACAGACATTAGCTTTTGTTTACCTTTTTTTTTTTTTTTTTTTTTTGAGACAGGGTCTTACTGTATAACTCTGTCTGGTCTGGAACTCCCTATGTGGACCAGGCTGGCCTTGAACTCAGAGATCCTCCTACCTGGCCCATGCTTCCATCTTTTAAAAAAAATAGACCCCCTTTTTGAAGCTTTTGACCAGGGTTCCATAGGCCCTCAAAAAATACTGGCTATTGCCCTTGCTCTTGGTTACCTGCCAGAGCTTAATGGTGAGACCCTATTGCCGAAGACATATGTGAGTCATAGAACAAGCAAGAAGAATTCAGGCTAGTACTTCATCTTTACTGGCTATGTTCATTATGTGTGGAAGATGCTATGCTACTGACAGACAAAAGTAATCATTAATCTTGCACTGCTGTGCACCCTGTAAGCTATGATAACTGGCCTGGCAAGACATGCCATGGTGCAATAGTGGTGTGAATATTATGGGATTAACCAACCACTTTCTGACTGGATTTATGGCCTGCTTCACAAGATGGAGCCCATACCTAGCACTGATATGAGGCCCAGGAACCTATGACTAGACAGGTCACAAGCTATGGGGAGAAACTACTACTATTATTCCACTAAATGGACTGACTCCTAATGGCTTACTATTATACCCATAGATTAATGCATCTCTCAACCCTCACCAGTAAAGCCTCTTCTTGTAGTAGATGACAATTAACACGGAGACTCACAACTGGTCAACATACTGAGAATAAGATACTTCAGAGTACTTAGCACTGAATGGGACTCATATATCAAATTCTTGCCTCCTAAGGCTCAGGGATCATTGAGGAAGAGGGGGTGGAAAGATTGTAAGAACCAGAGGTGGTAGATGACCTCAGGGAAACAATGTTTTCCAGACAGCAGGGCATTTCTCATATAAATTCAATTGTGACAGCATGCACAAGCATAGATGTGGATAAGAAGTCCCAACCCTAGCTGAAGAACTATTGACAACTGATAACTGCTGGAGAGAATTTTCTTGAAGGGTGTGACCCTGGGTAGATTGACCAGACTTCAGTGGATGGACCCCAAAGCAAAGGGAATGTGGGTGTACAAATTAGACTCAATAGGCCTTAAAAAAAGAGAACATGAAGTTGGGTGAATGGAGGGTAAATGAGGGGAGTACATATGGTGGGGTCTGAATATGATTAAAATACATTGTATACTCCTCAAAAATTCAATAAGGAGGTGATGTGCATGCCTCAGCTTATGTGTGGAGGTCAGAGGACAACTTGTAGGAGTCAGTTCTCTTTTTCTACTATGTGGGCTCAATGGAGTGAACCTAGACTGTCAGACTTGATAGCAAATGCTTTTACTCCCTAAGCCATCTTGCCAGCCCTGTTTCCATCTTTTTAAAAAATTATTTTATTATTTTTATTTTATGTGTATGAGTGTATTGCCTGCATGCATGTAAGTGCACCCATGTCATGCAATGCCCATGGAAGGTCAGAAGAGGGTGTTGGATCCCCTGGAACTGAAGATATGGATGATTGTTAGCTGCCATGTGGATGCTGGGAACTGAACCTGGGTTCTCTGCAAGAGCAGGCATTGGCCTTAACTGCTGAGCCATCTCTCCATCCCTCCTCTTTCCATCTTTTAAAAGGAATAAATTATTTTTTTTTAAAAGGCAGTATGAGGGTGAAATAAACAGAATACAAATAATGCTCGCTAGTTGGCTAGTCAGGACAGTATCCTGGGGTTATCTGGGGATAAGAAGCCCCAGTGTGCAGCATTTTCCACTTTCCAGAATATGGATACCCCACATGGATGATTCAAGCTATCAGCATGATGTTGCTGAATATGTAGTTGAAAAAAATGCACAGAAGAGCACCATTAGTGTTCCCGCCCAATAAATGCATTTGTTACAAACTCCTCCAGAGCAGAGGTAACAGTCAAATGTGGTGATGTAAGTATCAAGTGATGAGTTTATTTATTACCTTTGCTTTAATAACATTTGTATATTTGTGCATTTATAGAATTTCACTTTTAATGATGGCTGTTTAACAATGAACTTAGAAAGGCTGAAAATTTAGCACTTAGTAGCCATGAACCTGGGCACTAACTACATCATCTCTGTGTGACTTGGTTAGTAATTTCAGTAGTAGCATTTTTACTAAGGAAATTACATACAAATTGAAAAAAGCACAAAGATGTTCCAAATGCGTTATTACTAACAGCCAGAAAAATTGGAAGCAACAGAATTATTTTAAATTGTGGCTCAATAAATTCATTGTAATGTTTCCTAGAATTAAAAGTGACTCTGAAGGATTGTGAGAACTGGAAAATGCTGTATGTTTAAATGAAAAAGAAAAAGAATGCTGACTATGTTCTTCATGTAGAATGGCCAAAATTTTAAAGAATATGTACACGTGCTCAGAGCAGAAGGAAGCGCCAATGTTTAAAGATCCTGATAATGTGGCTTTGTCCTCCTTACCCTTTTCCTTATTTTCTAAATTTCCAATGATCAGCATATCTCATTTATAATAAAAAAATAGGATCATCTTTTGTTCATAAACCCAAATTCTAATATCCCTACTTTTTTGCTGCATTTAAAGATTCTATTAAATATTTTTATTTTAGAAATTATTTAATCTAGCATCCAGTAGAATATGTACACATTGAATTGGCTTTTTATAGACTAATTGTGGATTTCTTTTTGTCCCTAAATTTTTTTTTTCTGGTCTTTTTGAGACAGGGTCTCCCTGTAGCCCCAGCTGCCCTGGAACTCACTATGTAGACCAGGCTAGGCTTGAACTCACAGAGATCCTCCTGCCTCTGCCTCCCAAGTGCTGGGATTAAAGGCATGCACCACCACACCTGGCTTTGTCCCTAGATTTTATATACAAGTCATTTTGGATTTCCATGGGGGATTTTGAATTTTTATAAAACATGCTACTTAAAGTTTTTTAATTCTAGAAATTATTTAAAAATTGTATTGTGGTTAAATAGTTAGTTACCACTCAAGAAAATTGAAGGTGTAGTGTTCTAAAATGTATCCTGGGTCTTGTATATCCTGCATTCCTGTCTAATCTATGTGTTGTTAAAATTTTATTTGACCATTTATAGCTTGTCTTACTTAGTGAAAGAATTTCTCAGATCTTTTTAAATTATCTTCAAATACAGATTATCTAATTTCACACACTTCTAGAAAATACTTTTAACTCTTTTCCCTGTACTTTTTTAGTCAATAGCTGGTTAATTTTAGTAGACAATTTAGACAAGCTAAGCTTCTGTGTAATTTTCCCCTTAAAGATTAAGATGTGATGAAGTAAAGCTCCGTAGCACACCTTGTGGAAGGAAATTCTTTTTTGATGACTTTAAAGGTACTAATTTAAATGTCAAAACAAGCTCTCTTAAGGTTTTACCTTTATCCCAAAGTTGTAATATCTCTTCTACTTTATTGACTTGCTGTGGACAGGTTTCAACAAGGATTTGGTTTTAAAAGTAATTCTTTGTATTTTTATAGAGAAGAAACTGAAGCATTCCATTGTCTCCTGAATTCTGTGCTCCTTCCCAGGAACTTCTACTACTTTTTTTTTTTTTTTGCTTTTATTTTAAAAAATCATGCACTGTTACTAACTTTTGGAATTATTCAGCTTTTTGCTAGTCTGGATTGTTTCTTTCTGAAATGCTGTCATATTCTTGAGTCAGAGACCTGTGTGTTAGGAGGGCTAGTGGGAAAGGGACTTTGGAATAGCAAAAAGCAAGGACTCAAAGTTTGAGTCATCCCATTACCAGCCTCAGACCCATCTCTGAAATTAATAATCGCTAGTTTGCCAAGCCACTGGGAAGCTTAGAAATAAAATATATATTGGTCTGGGCATATAGTAAGCATCCAGTAAAAGTTAAGGGCTAGTTGTTAGTAATTTTAGTAATTTGTCTGTAATTGAGTGAATGACTATTTCAGGAAAAATTTTGTTTTTGAAATAGCCATTACACACATATGTATGCATGAGTGTACACACACACACACACACACACACACACACACACACACACTATAGATAAGTGTGTACACACACACACACACACACACACACACACACACACACAGTCATTGTCGAAAAAGTTTAGAGAAATTGGCTGCCAGATTATTCAAAGACTTGCAAACAAATGAAAAGGAGTGAATAAAGAGATGAATGAATTTTACAGTGGAGTAGAAGGTTTCAGGATGTTGACATGGCTGGCACGACAGATTCTATGATTTTTATGCTCACTGGTGTTTGCGTATGTGTATATTGTATGTATATATACATGTCCATATGTGTGCATTTATGTGGAGGCTAGAGGTTGATATCAGATGTCTTTTTCTATCACTGTCTACTTTTGTTTGTTTTGAGACAAAATCTCTCACTGAACCTGGAACTCCCAGGTTTGACTAGATTGGCTAGCCATCCAGCCCCAGCAAGCCCTTGGGACCCGCCTGTCTCTTCCTCCCTAGTGGGGGATTACGGGTGTGCAGTGCTGTCCCTGGCTTTTATAGCTTTTACATAGGTACTGGGGCTCTGAACACACGTCCTCATGCTTGTATGGCAAGCACTTTACTGAGCCCTCTCCTTAGTCTTGATTTTTATGATTATTGTTGATAAAGTAAGGGAATATAATTACATGCTTGGAAAGAAAATGACTTAGAAAGTGATGGCATCAGTTGGGATTAGGATAAATTTATATAACAAAATGAAGCAACTGTGTTATTTTATCAGTCATATTGTGTTGCATTGTGGTTTAAGATGGCTGCTGAAAGTCCATCCATTGCATCAATATTATAGTAGTAGGAAAGAGAAACCACACAAAACACTTCCTCTGGCTAAAATTTGTCACATGGCCACAATGAATTACAGAATGATGACCAGGAAATATTGTCTTTGAGGGGGAAAAGTGGGGAATCAGTAGCAATAATCATTTTTAATTTTTGGTATTGTATTTATTAACAATCCATGTTTTGTTCTATTCTAAAAAATAAGAAAGTTGAAATTCTTGAGATGGATTGTGGACTATCTGGTCCAATTTTAAAGATGGTAAATTTGGCTCCTGATCCTTTTTTCTTTGTTCAAACTGTCAATATCTTAAAAAAAAACATTTAAAATTATAAAATTACACTCAAATGCATTTTCTTTTAGGAAAAACAATAGAAAATAATAGAGAACTAAAAAATAAAAAATAACTAAATTGTACTGTCCAACATCAACATTTTTGGCATGCATCTGTTAATTTTTCTGTTACCATTTAAATATTCATAGTATGTATGTCATTGGTCTTGGAGATGTGTAGTAGTAATGGTTACACAATGATGTCAGTGTATCCCATGTCAGTGAACTGCAAACTTCACTGTTTTAAATGCTGTATTTTATGTATATTGTGCTATAATCAGAAACCAAACTGGGCATATAGTTCAGTGGTAGATTGTCTTGCACGTACAAGGCCCTGTGTTCAATCACCAGCACCATAAAAGACAAAACAAACCCTACAGATTGTTTGCAAAAATACTATTATTTTATAATCTGTTTTTTGTGTTCAAAAATGAAAGCATAACACCTTTGCATGAAAATAAATATATTTTTGCAGTGTGATTTTGTGACTATTTGTTTTAACCTTTGGATGTACCATCGTTTATTGAGGGGATGTTGAAGCAAATGAAAAGGAGTATTAGCTTTTCCTTTTAATGTAGATTTACAGAGAGCTTTGTGGTACATGGAGAACTGAGGACACAACCAGATGTGGAAAATGAAACCTACTTGGGTCCTTAACCAGTGTCTGCTGGTTCTAATGACTCTAAGTAAACCATCTTACTCAGCAGATGTCAGCATGGCAGCTTTGCTTCCCCCATCTCATTTCTTTCTTTTTTTAAAAAAAAATTATGAAAGGATTTTATTTTTCTAGACTAGTTTTCTTAGATTTCTTCCCAACTAAGTTACTGCTACATTAGAAGAACCAGGACAAAAGAGAAGCACAAATGGGGCATTACATCCTGAAAAATGATTCCTTTGCCCAAGCATCAAGTGCCAATGAAGGCAGGCATTGCTCTAATCTCAGTCTCAGTAAACCATTCTGAGAACGAGCCTCCCCAATGTGGGGCCTGGCTGTCCTCTGAGATAGTTTTTCTTCTAATACCCCTTTAAATCTGTTCTTTTTAAAAACCATATCTTTGATATGCCATACTACTTTCCTCCTCTTCCTCCTCTTCCTCTTCCCCTTCCTCCTCTTCCTCCTCCTCCTCCTCCCCCTCCCCCCTCTTCTCCTTCGTGCCTGTGTATGTGTGTGTATATGTTTCCCTATCTGCCATAACTTCTATATATTTTTGGCATATGCACCAACTCTTCAGCCTTAAAGAACTTATGATTTATATGGAACAAGTTCCCTGATGTCCTCCTTGTCCCCACTTTATATTTCAGGGACTGTAAGTGCTAACTTTTCTTGTCAAATATAAGTCTTGTACCTCATTATCAATTTTATCTGCCTGGTAAGTTCCCAGCAGTAGATGATGTAGATTCTTCTGCAGTTGCTCCTGAGTTGCTCAGTTCATTTGAAGAAAACTATCATGTGAGGCAGATTCACAGTAGTGTAAATACACGGACACCTCCTCATATGGCCTCTCAGCATTACTCTGCAGTCTCTTTATTCATTAATAACTCTTCATTTCTCCATGACATGTTTCATAGGCGCTTCCTCCAGTCTTCTCCTGTGGCACCTCATGTAAAGTTCTTCCTAGACCACTTGATCTCATTACCCATTTCATTTCTCTCTCTACAGTACCATAAGGCAAAATTGTGTTTACTTATTCATTTTAGGTGTTTCTCTACAATAAAAGAAGATCACAGGAAAGGAAGTCCACCTACCTGCCTGCCCTCCCTCCCTCCTTCCCTCTCTCCTTCCCTCCCTCCCTTCCTCTCTTCCCTGATTTTCATTACTGGTATAACCCAGTCTTTAGCTCAGTACCTAGTATATAGTAGTCACTTATTCAGTGAATGAATGACAATTTCAGTTGCCTTCCACTCTTCTTAAATGTCTCATTCATCAGTCTGCCTTATTGTTCAGCAAACCACTACTTCCAAGTTGATGAAAAGGTGGAAAATCTTCAGATGGGAAACTTCTGTATCTGCTATCAAAACTGCAAACCTTTTCAGGTGGGTATTTTTCCTTTATCCTATATGTTTGGGAAGGAAAACTTCTTTCCCTAAGGCTCTGGGCCCACTTTAGATTCCGATTTTTCTGTCTTCTAAATCCTGTCTTTAGCCTCATGGTTATGAGTGTGAATTTTGCACAGATACACTTGGATTATGATTTGATAGTCTGTTACTATGAAATATTGGGCAAACTATGTAAGATCTGTCACCTTCAGCTTCTTTGTGTGTTAGTTGAGGATAATAATGTCTGTACCATGGGATTGTTGTGAATATTAAAAGAGATAAAATACTTTAAAATGACATTCTGTGACTGGTAGGTAGAAAGGTCCTTGTATTGTGATTACCTTTTTTTCTGTTGACTCCCAATCTTATTTCACACTTTAAAAAATTGTCCTACGTCAACTACATATTGACCACTCTTTCTTTATCCACTACAGCTATTCTCTGCTCTTTATGTCTGACTCATTTTGGAGCCCATGTCTGTCTTGCTTTGGAGGCATTCCAGAGTTTATCCTTAATCTCATTGCTTCTCCACCCCTCCCTCTCCAAGTCAGTTTTGCCTCCAGTGACTTTATTTTGCAAAGTCCAAGACAGAAGCCTAGGAGATGCCCTGTGTCCTTTTTCTTTTGACCTCCCTAGCCTCTCTACTATCAAGAAACTTCTGATGATATGATTTTCAAATAATTTCTAAATCTTTCTCCATCCCTTTTTGAATACCTCCATTCTAGCCCAAGGTTCCTTTACCTCCATAGCATTGTGGCAGTATCCTTCTATGATTTATCCTTTCACGACATCATTCCATATTCTACACCACGCAATGGATGCAGAAATGCAAGGCTGACTTTGCTTTTCCCTTTTGTAAACATTCCAGGGACTTCTTACTGTGCTCAGGGCAGAGCCCCTTGACTAGGCCCTACTTTCTTCTTAGTTTTATCTTGTCTTCCTGTCCATACGTTTGTCCCATTGAATTTAACTTCTTTCCATTTTGTTCAGCTATTACCTGTAAGCTTATCTATATACTGCTCCTTTGCTTCTTTCACATCCATGTTATTCTGATTCTTGCCCAGCCTCTTGTAGTAACCTAAACTTTGCTTCCTGAGGTGACTTTCCTATAGGCTGGTATCCCAAAGTCCAACCCATATTATCCTGTCATCATAGTACTTGTATACTATATATTGCTACTTGTCTCCTCCCAAGACCCTGGAGCCAGGAGCCATATCCTTTTTGGTTGTCAGTGTATCTCTATATTCTTCAGCTTAGTGCCAGGCTTACAGTAAGGCATGATAAATAATTCAATCAGAAGAGAAACAATCTTACACAGCAGCATATGTTAATATTTAGACTACATGTGGTATTCCTGTGTTTAGTTTTGAGTATTTAAATATAAGTATGGAAAATAATGCTGCTTTTCAGTACATGCCCTTATTTTTCTATTTTTACACATCCCCTTGGTTTAAAATCTTGATTAATGTTTGTTTTCATTCTGAATTACAGGCACTGATTTTTTTTTTTCTATTTGGATGCTTTTGAGTGTAAAATGCCTTTTAACATTAACACTTCTGCCAACGTTCAGTCACCTTACTATATTTGGATGACATTTACAGGGATAATTCTGTGAAGTTTTTCAGTTAAGACATTAAATGCATATTGTGCTGTCTTCAATTCAGTATGTCCTCAGAGAGAATGAAACCCAGTGCAGCTGTCTGGTTCTCCCAAGAAACAGAATAGAAAGCACTAGGAGGGCAGACAACTGTGACTGACACTGTCTTGGCCATCTCACAGCCCTTCCTACAGGCCTCTTCCTGTAGGAGAACTGTTCAAGGGAGCCCATTGATGGAATAACCGTTTTCTCCTTCCCAGTCACCACCCTACTGAAATAGGTTATAGGGCTGACTCAAACCTATCATGAAAAATGAATGATCTGGGAAGGCCTGGGTTATATACATAGTAGTCTTTCCTTGTCTGTGTTTTTGCATTCTGTGATATCAGCTACTCATGATCAATTATAGTATTAAAATACTAATGGAAAATTCCTGAAATAAATAATGTTTTTTAAAAAGATTGTATTTATTTTTATTCATGTGTATGTGTTTGTTATGAGTTTGTCCCATAGGTGTGCATGTACCCCCAGAGGCCAGAAGAGGGTGTTGGGTCCCTGGAGTTGCTATACCTACAGGTAGTTATGAGTTACCTAGTATGGGTGCTGGGAACCAAACTCAGGTCCCCTGGAAGAGCAGCATCCTCTTAACTTCTGAGTCATTTCTCCAGCCTCCATAATTCATAATTTTTAAGTAACATTTACTTAATATTCTTGTTGCTATTTCATTTTATTGTTATTAATCTCTTACTGTGCCTACTCCTGTAAATTAAACTTTATACATGTGTAGAAAGAACATAGAACATATAGGGGCTCAGTACTATCCTTAGGTAACATCGTGGAACATATCTTCCATGGATAATAGGAAGGGATTAATAAAATTTATGTAAGAAATATTTATTTATGAGAGGATTATTATGGCAGATTACTGATACTGATTATATTTGATTATGTTATATCTAAGAGAAAAATCTTTTGTTTTTATTTTTTAAAATCTGAGATACAAAGGAATCACTGTTCTAGTTTGCCTTGCTTTTCTTACGTGCCCACTGGCTGTTTCATTATTTGATAATGCAGTTTAGGGGAGATTTTACCTGCTTTTTGGTGCGCTTTGGTTAAAAAAAAATTATGAATATTCCCATTCTTGATAGGATTTGTCAGACTTCTTATAGACTGAGACAAGATTAAACATTTTTGTTTTTATTGTTTTTAGTTTATTTTTATTTGCTTTTGTTTCCTGAGGCAGAGGCTCATTATATAGCCCAGGGTGGCCTCAGACTCACGATTCCCATGAATCCCGCCATTACAGGCCTGTGCCACCATGCCTGGCTGTTTTGGGAAGAAGCCAGTGAAAATTATTACCTATAAGAATGTTGAGAAAACAGTTTATATGACCCCACTTCAGAATTTACATGAAATAGAGATTATTAAATAATGGAAATAATGAATGTGTGTATGTGTGTGTCTGTGTGTATATGTGTGTATATACAATTTTTAGGAAGATAAAAATATTATTTTTAGCCAAAATCATAGATTTTTTTGTCTTAAACTTCCCAGAGGAAGTTCCCCGATCCTAAGTCCTCTAGTGAGAAAGAGCAAATCATTCTCCTTTTCTCATCCCCTTCTCTGGCAGTTACCTGCACCCAGAGAACCGGGGACCTGCACAGTTTGGGAATCTTAACTTCGCAACCTGCACAGATTTACCACAGCGTTTGGGGATTGCAAGCAGAAGGAAGAAAATGTAGCTGAAGGGAATTAACTTTGAGCTTCCAAGTATATAGTAAACCCATCATAGGGACAATCTCTTTCCTATTGCAGTATGAGCTCTGGTTTTTCTGGACTCTGATTAATTTGCTCAGTTCTTTTCCTTTATGTAAACTGTGGAGATTCCATACTTGATGGGCTTAATTGTTTCATCTCTTTCCAAGGTCTGTCCTTTACTTTTTTAAAGCAAGTTGTGTATTTGGAAGATTGGTTAGATGCCAGTTATAATGGTAATAAAATGAGCTGCGTGTGTTCTATTTGCACACTCAAATGCTTCATGAAATTATTATTAGTACAGGAAAATTATTTTCACAAATTAACATGTCCTGAGTTCCATTCTTGAATACGGTATGAAAATAAGAAATTTTACATTAATCCCCCTCCCTTGCTAAGTACTAGTATGCAAGGAAAGTCTTCCTTATAATTATTCTCCAATACTAACCCTCCAGGAAGAACTTCTGTTGCTATGTATAATCCTGTTTCTATGGGAAAAATATATCCACAGTTCAGCAGGGAATAGCAAGTAATCAGAAGTTTCCCATCGTCCCACTTCCTTTACACCCTTCCTGTAAATGCTGCTCCACTGCCACATAGTAGATTATTAAGTGTCTGGCATTTAAAATGTGTGGAGCTATTGTAAGAAAGTTTAGGGAACATAAGAACTAAGCTGTTTCATAGTTAAAAATGGAAATTATATGAATTACAGACCTGAGAGTCTTTAGAGAGAAGATTCAACTGAAAACAATGTTCAGCAGTCCTTAATAACTTAAATGCAAATACTGGCATATGTCCAGAAACTAAGGTTCAATTAAGTATAATTGTTCCATCTTACGAAGTCTTTTTCCCACCAAGAAATCTTGGCAGCCCAAATGATGACTTCTTATGAAAGAGGCAAGAGGGTCTAGAGAGAGGCCTGAAACTGAACCTTAATATTAACTTTCTAATTCTTCTACAGTTAGGAGCAAGGTCTAGAAATCAAGCACCTTGATTATTCCTCTGATGTTCTAACCATGAGTCTAGTTTCTCTGGTTATCTCTTACCTGTTCAGAAATTGTAATTGTTTTGATGCCACAAGTAGATACTGTAGAAAGTGGAAATTAGATATGATCTAGATGGCAGTTTGTGGGTTTACTTTCAAAGACCTTATCTAGAAAATAAGTAAGTAGGATCAACAGGTATTTTCCTGTGGTTAGTAGTTTATCTGTTGTGTGTGTTTCACCTTGACCGCGATTGGTTTCTCAGGAATCTCTCAGACATCTCCTGCCTATATCAGAATGCCCCCACAAAAAAAATCAAAGCTGTTATGTGTATTATTTATTGTAGCCTCACAATATTCTAGTGTTATGTAACTCATGGTTTATTTTTAAAGCCAGGTATAGAACAGGTAATTCTTTTCACTCAGGTTACAATATTAGGGAACTGGTAGAGGCAGAAAGCAGCTGCTTAGACTCATTCTGGCCTTTAGGCCTAAGGTACAGGAGACTGGCCTCCTCTAGGCAGGTTTTGGAAGACATTTACAGTGTGTGGAAAGTCTATGTTCCCTTCAGTTTTGCTATTTAGTTATTCTTTGTCTGTTAATGTAACAACTAGAGGACTGAAGAAGAAGCACATTCAAGCCTTATTTCAGCCAGAGTTTAGTTGGACTTTGGACAGAGAGGGCACTTAATTTCTTGGAAATTGCTTTTCTGTCTTTATACTATACAGTAAAAAAGAGAATTATAAAATTTACATTTTAAAATGAATTTACATTAGTATTACCATTTGGCACCTTTTCCATGATATAAAATCTAAAGATTATTGCAAAAATGGATTAAATTTAAAAAGTGATTTAATTCATCAATCTCTATTACTATAGATTAAGTTTGTTTTTGGGTTTTTTTTGTGTCTTTTTGAGACAGGGTCTCTTTGTAGTCCCAGCTGTCCTGGAACTCACTGTGTAGACCAGGCTGGCCTTGAACTCACAGAGATCCGCCTGCCTCTGTCTCCCAAGTGCTGGGATTAAAGGCGTGCGCCACCATGCCCAGCCAACTATAGATTAATTTTTAAAAGATAACTTGTTTAATATAATAAATATTTTACAGTTTTCAACTACATTATTCATTTGAATATCACTCAATTTTATAGTTTTAGTTGTTATATTCCTTTTGGAAATAATTTTTTTAGTATTTTATTTGGAATTCCTAATACAAGAAAGGTATTGACTTTCTTCTTTATTTTTATTAATTTGGGGAGGGGGTTGAGACAGGGTCTCCCTGTAGCCCCAGCTGGCCTGAAGCTATGCAGACAAGGCTAGCCTTGATCTCACAGAGATTTACCTGACTCTGCCTCCTGAGTGCTGGGATTAAAGATGTGCGCCATCATACCTGACTGATTTTCTTTTTTTTTTTAAGGACTATTTCTTGTGTTTCTGGTTGTGAGCCTGAGCCTTTAATGGCCATGCCAGCTCTCCAGCCCATAAAGGACTATTTCTAAATTAACTCACACACCAAAACCTGTGCTTTAATTATAAGGGAACAGCAGACTCCATTGCATGGATCCTTTTATAAAGCCCAGGTTAGCACCACTGTCCTGCAAATATCTTAAACATTGAAACTATTGTAAATGCTTCCACATGCCTCCAGCATCTTCACTTTGTGAAAGCATCACTGTATTTATGTTCTATTATGTTCTTCCACATATTTGTTTTGCAAAGTAATAGTACTTGACAGCTGTAAATTTTCCCATATGTTCCATCTTGTAGAGATAAACATTTTCCTCAGCTTTGAACTTACTTTTGGAATAAACAACTCCATAGGATTTTACGGTAGGTTTTGGAAACCCATTACATAAGCATATTCTCTGTGAAATGCAAGGTAGTTGACTTTTCATCCTTGTAATATAAACTAGCTAATTGAACTTTTCCAAGGGACTAGGAGTGCCTTAATAGGTTTTTGTTTTTCAAAGGTTTGCCAAAGCAATGTGGACCTGTGTTTCAAAGTCTTTAAAAGTACTAGTTAACATCATAAATGACTACTTTATGGAATATAAATTCTTTAATTTACTGAGTGATTTACTTTGGCTAGAGGGATTAGTGAAATAGCTTTAGATTTGCTTATAATTTCCCCTTTTATCTTTTATAAATTAAAAAGTTGGTATTGGCATATAATGACATCAAAAGCACATTATAGAAATTGTCTCAGAGATAACTTTATGATGTTTTTGTTATAAGTAACTGTTTCTTTAATTTTTGTTCTCTCAGCAAATAAACAATTTCTGCCAAGTTTTATTTGTAAAAATCAATGTAAATATCTGTATTCCTAGCTTGATATATTTTCTCAACAAAACCTATATATATTGCCTCCATTATGCTTCTCTCAGATATGAAGGTGCCTTTGTTATTTGATTTCATAAAGACTTAAAGGGAGACATTTTATAAGTTTTCCATTGTTAAGTATAAACTTAGCTATGTAAAATATGAATTATGATAACTGTAGGTTTATTTTTGTTATCATTGTTATCTCTTTAGCACACAAAATTTACCACATGTATTCAACAGAGTTTTGACTTTATGAACTAAAAATTAGCATGTAAATCTGACATTAAGAGCAACAATATGTGGGATGTGATTCATGACCAATGATACTCTGGAGTTAGTCTCTACCAGTCAATCCTCAAAAACTAATTATTAAATTTTCAGAATTTTTGTGAAATGGTTACAATTAAATATTAAAGTATAAAAACTTACCACTAAATAATTAAAACATTGTAAGTACTCAAACTCAATATTTGCAAATATTTTACTATATTTTATTTATTTATTTATTTTTTTGGTCTTTTTGAGACAGGGTCTCCCTGTAGCCCCAGCTGTCCTGGAACTCACTATGTAAACCAGGCTGGCCTTGAACTCACAGCGATTCGCCTGCCTCTGCCTCACAAGTGCTGGGATTAAAGGCGTGCGCCACCACGCCCGGCTTATATTTTATTTTTAATCTATGCTCTTGAAGTTATTTATATCTATTGTGTATACAAAATATTGGAAATGCTGTATAAAGGTGTATACCACCATACACTTCTTCACAACTTCATGTTCTCTGACATGTTCTTAACTTCAAATCTTCGTGGTAGCAGTTATCAGTATTATAGAAACCAGGAGACACAGAAAATGAGTTCTGGTTTGTTTTTGTTTTTTTGTCTAGACTTGAAAGTTGAATGACATGTTGATAATGCAACATAAACTTAAGAGAATGTCATCAGATTATGAATATGACAAAGAATTGAAAAATAATATTTCAGTATTTGAAAGCTTTTATCTAGTCATGAATAATGTGGTTCATCTTATGACAGATGCATGAAGTTCTGGCATCTATTTGTCCTCACTTTCTTCTAACTTGTTAAATGGAACAAATCCATCAGCCAGACACAAAAGAGCTGTAAGAACAGTGTGTTGCTCCAAGTCTATCAGACATCAGATGCTAAGGACACCAGGACACTGTGTAAAGTTTTCTTTTGTGAGCAATGCTACGTATACTGCCTTTTTTTCTAATCATATCTGACCCCCAGAGTTCCTCTAAAGGTTGCTGCTAAAGGGTACAAAAAATTCATTTATAAAGTGCTCAGTTATCTACATCCATCTCTGACCACACATTACCTTGTGTGGGAAAAAGGAAGCGTCTTGACACTGGATATATGAAATCATAGTTTTCCTTTCCTTGGGATAATTCTGTTATTTATCTCACCTTTGGAAGGTAGTTTAGATTAAATATCAAAGAGGAAAATGACTATATCCATCAGAATTTGTTTTTCTTAATCTTATGGCTCACTTGCTAATTAATAATGACAGTATAATTGGGCAGTTTGTGAGTACTATGGGTCATCATTTGGTTGAAGTATGGTTTCTAAGGTAGAATGATCAGAAGGTCAGTACTGAAATGGATTTAGAACTCTTTGCTTGCTGGTAATGAAAGTCTGGAGTCTCCTCCACATGTCTTGAGTCAGAATCTAGTTTAACAAGATCCCCCACGTGATTCTCCCACACATTAAAGTTTGAGGAGCCCTGACTTCTGGGCATTCTGCCTCCCATGACAGAGATGGCTATCATGGTCACCACTAGGCGGATCTGTTTTTGTTTGTAGTATTACTGTTTTCTTTGTTCTGTACTGTTCTGAGTTTCAACTATTTTAAAGAAAGTTGGTATTGGTGGAAGTAGAAGATAGTATTCTAATTTATTTTGATTATTGCTCTCCTCTAATGTCATCTTTTGTCCATTTCCTTTAATTGAGGGACCAGGACAAAGCTGAAAGATCAACATTTTTACTCTTTTCTTCTATTGTTTCCCTCCCCAGAACCCAAAGATTAAGTTTGTACCCTTTGGAATGGTCTGGTTATTCTTTTCCTGCCTTCTGCAAACATGGACCCGATGAACCATCTGCAGGCTTAGAGCTAATTCTCTGTTATTCCTGGAAGGGTTAACTTAAAAATTTTTTATTTAGGTGGTTTTGTTTTGTTTTGTTTTGTTTTTTCTTTTTCTTTCTGATGCTAGGATCAACTATAAGGCCTTGTACAGATAGGCAAGTACTTTACCACTAAACAGATCCCTAACCTTGGAAGGTTTTGATAGTATGTATGCCATCCTGATTTGGCCTTTTCAGTTTCCCTTCAGCTGTCTGACACTCGGCTCTCTAAGATGGACCTACCTGTGCATCCAGAGGCTGCTTTCATTTTACCACATATCCTTATGCTTCTTATTTTCACTGTCTCTCTCATACTTGCATGTTTAATATAATCAGCAGGCTCAGGAGACCCCATAAAGGCAATCTTCTGGAAATGGGTAAAGTGTTGGGAATTTGATGGTTAGAACCTCATAATGGTAATCTTCTGGATGCAGTCATAATGTTGGGAATTTGAAGGCTGGATCTGGAATTACCAGTAATGTTTACGATGAATGTAGTCGGCTTTGGATTCTGAAGTATTCTTGAGAATTGTCAGAATTCATCAATGTATCATCTTTGTGATTTAGACACTGCACCAGATTTGTAGAGTTAGGAGCCCTGTTTCTTAGTGTTTTTATAGTAGTTCATTCTATCTCAAAATTATTAGTTATTTGAGAATAGAAATTAGACCTGTTCGAACCTGAGACTACCACATTTTCTTTCTCATTGGTGGCTAGATATATGGGTCATATATATTACATTTTATTTGTTTCAGTTTGAATAGCATTAAAGGGGAGTTAACTCATTTGAATTAAAGAAGGTACTGAAAGAAAACTCTTAATTCATCATCAGTACAGTAGAGAAAAAACCCTGCATTATTCATTATTTTGTAAAGCAAGAAACAAAGACGTATGGTTGTTTCTTAACATAGTCATTTCAGATGGAGAGATTTATTAGCCAACTCAAGACACACCCCTCTCCTAAACCTAGACTTCTTTTAATGGTCTTCAATTTTGCAGTCACTTAGATGTGAGGTCCCCCCTTCTGGCCACATTTTTTTGTCCACACCCTTCTTTCCTTCTCTTTGCCTTACTTTTGTTTCCTTGAGAAAGGAGAATCCTTCTTAGAGCATAGAATAAACATTTCTTTGTGAAGTGTGACTTATTTATGCTTCAGGGGTTGTCAGTGTATACACAATGGAGAAGGTGATGGAGCCTTCCAGGCATGCCAAGTCAGCACTTTGTGCATGTTGGGGCCAAAGCGCGTGTTTAGCAGGCTGAAAATTTTTTAACAAGTCAGAACATTTTATAATTTCTATATTTATCAAACATGTCAGAGAATGGAATCATAAAGCCTTCCAGGGATTAACTGCCTCTAGGACTTGAACTGTTTTATTAAGATGGAGGAAGCTGTGTTCTCAACACTCAGTGATTTGATTTAATAACCAGAAGAGTCAGAATATAGGTGATTCCTGCTGAATGAAAGGTAATCCTCAAGTTAAAATGCTCTTTGAACGGGAAAAAAAAAAATCTCTCAACAGACCAACTTGTGTGTGAATCTTTCTGACAGAGCTTAGCAGCTTAAAGTTTACTTACCTGGCGCTTCGTTTTATTAATTCTCTGGTTGGTAGTTCTTGACCTTTGACACTGACTATGAAGTGCAGTAGAAGGACCCAGAAGCATGTAGCCATTCCCAAACAAAGGTGGCCATTGGTTTTCTGAGACTTGGCGAAACAGCCTAGAGCACTTGTTTTCAGATGTTTGGGGTGTGGCAGGTCCTAAAGTGCATTTTGCCAAGCACTTTCCTTTGAATATCTTGGGTGGAATTTAATTGATGATTCATTTTGTATCATACCAATCAGAATACTGTTTCAGAAAGGTTATGTGATGAGTGAGAAATATTCAGAATTTTTCCATACAAATTTTTGAATACGAACTTTTTCTAAAATGAGGATGTTCAGGTCTCAAACACTTTCTTTAAGATATTGACCTGAGAGTTTTTAACCTAGTTATAGTTTCCAAACTTATATGGATAGCTCCTCAAAAGCAAACCAGACTTTTGACTCTCTGCATTTATGGTACTAAAACCAAATTACCAGAGATGATGAAATCCCTGACCAAACTGAAGTTATATAAAGTAACATGTGGTAACTTTTCCATGACAGTTTGTAGGGATGTTATAAAAGAGGGAAGTATGCTTCAACTTTATGAATGAAGATTAAGCCATCAACTTTTTAAAACTAGAGGCAAGGCATGGCAAAATACCGCACCAACTTCTTACTGCCTCTCAGGGTGTGGGGAGCATGGTGATGAAACAGGTTTCTTCCTGTTTGGCATCAACTTCCTATCTTTTTAAGCTGGAAAAAGCACCAGCAACTTGCTGTCTCTGAGTAAACAACAGCAAGAATAAGTCTCTAGCAGGAGGAGGAAGCATTTTAGGCAAATTGATGTGATTATTTTGACTCCAACTAGCAGAAAGTATTGGGAAACTATAGTTCTGATTGTTTCAACAGTTAAAGGACAGAATGACAGAGATTGCTTGCTTTAGTTGATGAGACAAGGAGGTTATAAGCAAATCAGGGTCAATCTTGATGGTTTTCTTATCAGTATGTTCCTCAAACTGTTTAAAATGCCCAAAAGGCAAGGTCTATTTTGATTCCTTGATCATAAGCCAGCACTGGTTTAGCTGGTCAGAAATATTAGGTGGTCTTCTCACATCCACCTTGGTTTAGGTGTAAATATTACTTTTATTTGGGCCAAATTTACAAGTATTTCTTTTACTCTTCAGTGTTTCATGTTGGCATAAGAAAAATTCGTGGTTGTGTTCTTAAGCTTTGGTCCTGATTATGTTAAAACGGACAAATCAGTAACTACTGACAACCTTTTGTTTCTTACTCTCACCTGTTTTTCTGGTCTCTCTTTCCTTCCCTTCTTTACTAGTTATAACCCAACTAGTGTTTATCAGTCATCAGTGGAAACATTGTCAAATTTCATTTTCTGTTCACCTGTAATCTGTCATACCAGGCATAACTTTTATGAGGCTGAAAGGCCTATGAGTCCAGTTTTTATATACAGAAATGACTTATTAAAGTGTTGAAAACATGCCTTAGGTTTGGATAATAGAGAATCTAGGTGAGCACTTTAAGGGCTGCTGTTGTTCCACACTTCTTATCTCCCACAATGCCTTTTGCACTTGGAACTTGAATTAAATTGTTACTGCTTTTTATTCTGTTAATTTTTGAGTGGTGGGAAGATAATTTAGTTCTGTATCTTTGATATATAATCTAGGAATGGTGAACAATACCCTGTGCCAAAAATCCATTAACAAGCAGTGTAGGAAACAAAAACTAATGAGGATCATGTAAGTAAAGAGTAATTTAATTTAGTTTTTTACAAGTGGTCTACACATCTGCCTTTTAAATTAAAGTCAAGAGGCAAAGCATTCTTGTGTGTATTTGAAAAATACCTGAGCTCTGTCTGTATTTATTGCTATTCTACAGTACATACTAGCGACTTGGGAACAGCCCCAGTGTCACATGGGGTTGGAGAAAAGAGATCCAGATACACAAACCTTCAGGGATGAGGATATATAATTCTTTCCTAAAACTTAGAAAAGGAAATTATTAGTTTTAAAAATGTGAATACTTTAATTCTTGCTTTAAGTCTGGAAGCAGACTTCCTGTTTTCTGTCCTTGAATACAGCAGCAGTTTTGGCTCCTCCTGTGGAAACTGCAGCATACCACATCTCATCCTAAAGAGAAGAGTTCTGGGTAGGTGTTATAGCACTCACCTTTAACCCCAGCACTTGAGAGGCTGAGGGCTGATGGATCTCTGTGCATTCAAAGTCAACCTGGTCTATGTAGAGTTCTAGGCCAGCCAGAGCTACACAGTGAGACCCATCTCAAAAAAGAAAAAAAGGGTGGAGGTGGGGGAGGTTTCTGTGGAAATGCTTTATCTTGTAGCCTTTTAGATAAAGCAGTGTTTTGAAAAGATTTTAAAGTTTTAAAATTTGTTAATTTGTAAAAATTTTAAAAATCTGTACACATTTTATGGTTTTCAGTATAAAAGTGGGTCTGACTATTGATACTTTTGTGATGAATCAGGCAAAACGATGTTAAGGCTCAGCTTAAGCATGATAGAGAGATAATCTACTGTTTAGTATGTTTCTACTAAGTACACCAGCACTTTTTGAGGAAAAAAATGTTTAAGGATAATAGGATTCTGTGTGTGTGTATGTGTGTGTGTGTGTGTGTGTGTGTGTCTGTGTCTGTGCCTGTGTGTGTTATTTAACATTTCTTGTGTTCTAACAATATTAGAAGACTATTTTATATCATATACTCAGTACAGGAGATTTTATTATAATGTATATCTAAATAAATAATGTTTATTTATTTATAGATACATAAATGAAAGGTCTACTTATAAGCCCAAGAGTTTTTTGTTTGTCTGTTTATTTTTGTTGTTTGATCATTAAGATCGGAAAAGCAAGTAGATAACTTTCAAAGATGTAGAGGGATCAAGTATTGTAGAAGGAAAATACCATTTATGAGAAAAGTTGTGGCCTTGTCATTGAGAGAGGCGAGGCTTCAGAGGAAGAAAATTCTGTCAGCCTGTATTTACCAGCAGTAAATCCTCCACTGACGCCTCTTAATATGTGAAATTCTGCCTGAAATCAATTATTCAAGTAATGATTTTCAAAGAAAGGTAATTCCATTGTGAGAAAATTGAAAAGAATAAGGAAAAATAAAGAGCAGCTCCTCTTTCTCCCCTCATAATGGCTTTAACTCAGTGTATTTGTTTTAGCATACATTTGTCAAAATTTCCAGTCTCTACTGGGTAAGTAGAAAAATAGGAAACTACTATTCTTAAAAGGTAACTGTGACAAATCAGCATATACTTAGGTAACGGGCTCGAGGACTCAAGCAAACGTGAAAGTATGTCACATCAGCAGAGCATGGTCTGCCATGTTGCTGTGATGTCAGACATGAACCTGTGTTCTGAGATCCTGAGGTCTGAGATTGGCATTCCGCCCCCCCGCCCCCAAGCTGAGGAAGAAGCCAAGAGGCCTTTTTCTCCTACACTACCTGGCCAAGTCCTACAACTCAAAGGAGTCACTTGCAGTCTTCCACACAGTGTTGCTAGGTGCGACCTGAGAAGTTCCCTTGTTCGATGTCCTCAAACTTCACTCTACCACAGATCACAAGGACTGTGGTCTGGTTCAGTGAGGCTTCAGCATGAACAGGGTGGCAGTCTACCATGTTGATTTGGAACTCACTGGAAGGCAGCATTTCAAATGAAATCAAGGATTCTCATCCCATTGCATACTAGGGTGGCCATGCCAGGTGGAGGCAGGATAGCAGTTGCCCCTTTTCCATGGTTGTGTAGTAGACACCGGCAAGCTCCTCTGAAGCTCTCCTGCCTGATCCATGTAGGTCTTTGAAGTCCACTGATGCCATTTCAGGTTCTGATGACAGAGGCCTCTGCTAGTGTCTCCTCTGACCATAGGGAACCAGGAGCTACAAACACTCCATTGCTGGGCCAGTCCGAAGGGGTCAAGATAGGTCTGTGTGTCAGCCCAAAGGTGCCAAAATGGCCCTGTGCGCCTCTGCATCCCCAGGCTACTTGTTCTGGTGGGGGTGCTGGAAGAGCCCCTCATCTCTTAGTATATTTCTTGCTAATCTTAAAAAAAAAACAACTTTATGGGACCAGAGAGATGGCTCAGTGGTTACTGCTCTTGCAAGTTCCATTCCCAGCACCTACATGGTGGCTAACACACAGGCATAACTCCAGTTCCAGGAGATAGGATGCCATCTTCTGGCTTCCCTCGGCACCAGGCACACACATTGTGTACTTGTATACATGTAGGCAAAACACATAAAATTAAATAAAATCTTTAAAAAATTGTTATTATATTTATTTAGTTATTATTTTATGTGTATGAGTAATATTGCCTACATCTATGTAAATGTACCAGTGTCATACAATGCCCACAGAAGTCAGAAGAGAGCATCAGATTCCCCTGGAACTAGAGTTACAGACAGCCATCAGCCACCTGTGGGTGCTGGGAATTGAACCTGAGTCCTCTGCAAGAGCAGCCAATGCTCCTAAGCCATCTCTCCAGCCCCACATTTATTATCTATCATCTATCTATCTATCTATCTATCTATCTATCTATCTGTATCTACCTCTATCATCTATCCTCCATCTATCATCTATCTTCTATCTATCTATCATCTATCTACCTATATCTATCTATCTATCATCTATCTCTATCATCTAGCTATCTATCTATCAATCATCTATCTATCTATCTATCTATCTATCTATCTATCGTCTGTCTGTCTGTCTGTCTATCTATCATCTATCTATTTTTGTGTGTGTGCAGGTACATGTGTGTTTAGGTACTCTGTATGGAGGTTAAAGGACAGCTTGAGAGAGTTAGTTCTTTCCTTAACCATGTGGGTCCAGGTGATTGAACAGCTCTTCAGGTTGGTGGTAAGCACCTCTAAAATTTGGTTTTGAGGTTTGTATTGAAGGGAAAGAAGAGGACTCATTCTCTTTAAAGAATCAGGTATTTTCAACGGAACCCTTATCTAGCATTTAGTGTGTCAACACATTTTAAGTTGTAGTGAAGTCTTATCAGAGTGAAGACTGCTTTGAAAATGATAGGGAAATATTTGTTTGATGTTCACTCCTCCACGCCTACATGAAGCATACAAGGGAGTAACTGAATTTTAGAATATTTATATAGTGACTAATCATAACGTTCTTTAGGCATTTAGTAAGAGGTTAAAGTCCGCTTGCCTAGAGCTTTATATGATAGAACCAAGTCTAGGAATTAGTGTCTTGTGTACTTTGTTAGCTGTTAGAAACTGTGGGGTCCCAAAAATGGATCACTAGATCCTCTGCCAATATCTTGTGTTTCTTCCTCACCCTTTTCATACTGTTTCCAGATTTATCTTTTTAAGACATTTCTAGCCATCCTTCTGCTCAGGAATACCTTGAACATCAAGCTCGAATTCTCAGCTTGTCCTTCACGGTCTTGTATGATCTAGTTCCCGGCTACCAGGCACTTTTATTTCTCCCTCTATCGTGAGGCTCCTTTATAGCCCAGTGGTGTGCATTTTAACTCATGCTTTTGATGGTGTTCCCAACCCCAGGTCTAGAAAATCTTAATTTTTAATGTATTCAAATCTTCTTAATCTTTTGGTTCTATTTATTCAATGAAACATTTCCTAGTTCAGGTTACCTAAGTCATCTCCTGCTCTGTTCATCCCTTATAGACAGTATCTGACAGGAAAATACTGGGAGTTACATGATTCCCCCCAGATTATGAATTTCATCAAAAAATGGCAATGGTAAAAGCAGGTACCCTTCACAAGTCATTCCTTCCTATTTTTTAGAGCTTTGTTCTCATCCATTTCAGCCTTCCTTGATAATTCATATTATTGCACAGTATATCTTTTCATCATTTTTCTTTTTCTTGTGACTCATCAATATGTCAACATACTCTATTGCATATCAATTTTTAGTCTAAAACAAAAATTTGTTTTTCTTCATACTATTACATAGTATTTTTGTATAAAACATTTTTCATTCCCACTTTAAAAAATACCTTGCATAAAGATTTTAAAATCTTGCATAGGGAGTAAGGGTGTAGTTCAGTGTTAGAGTACTTGCGTATCATGTATGAAGGACCTGAATTTGATACCCAGAAACCTCCTCAAAATTAAAAAAAAATAAGCTTAAGAAATTAAAAGTACCTGAAGCCCCATCACATGAACAGTCCTTGTGAGCATTTTGGTTACTGACTTTAGGCATCTTTATTCATATATACGCACATGCACAGTGACACAAGTGCCGTACTACTTTTTCATGAATGTCTTTTTTAAAAAATTGTGTGTGTGTGTGTGTTTGTGTATTGCCTGCATGTACGTAAGTGCACCCATGTTATGAAATGCCCATGGAGGACAGAAGAGGCCATCGGATTCCCTGGAACTGGAATTACAGACAGTTGTTAGCTGCCATGTGGGTGCTGGGATTCAAACCTGGGTCTTCTGCGAGAACAACCAGTTTTCTTAACTGCTGAGCCATCTCTCCAGCCCCCCATGACTGTCTTTTTTAAAATGTTGATTTTTTTTCTAGAGGACATTTACTTTCCCTTTCCTCTTTTTCCCTTTTCCTACCAATTCTCAGACATCCATGTTAGCAGATGGTGTGTGTGAGCTTCACCATACCCGTGTACTCATACAAATCATTAAATAATGATATTAACAGAGGGTAATATTTTGTTGAAATCAGATCATCCTTTATACATGTACGTGTATCTTGATTTTTGGATGTGTATGTTCATATGTATGCATGTTCATGTGTGTGCAGACACACACGTACATGTGGGAACCTAAATGTATGTATGTGTGTGTGTGTGTGTGTGTGTGTGAGCCAAAAGAGAAATTGGGGTGTCCATTTTCTTTTTCAAAAGGAAACCTTTATTTGGCCTCTCTGCTGATTAGGCTAGGCTGCTGGTCACTAAGCTGAAGGTTTCCACTTGTCTCCCTACCTGGCACTGAGATTATAGGTGTGCACCACCACGCCTGGCTTTTTATCTGGATTCTGGGAACTCAAATTCAGGTCTTCATGCTTTTAAAGCAAGTCCTTTGCCCAATGAGGTCTCTAGACCTGTATCTTGATTTTTTTTCTTTTTTTGTGTGTTATCACTTAACTGTATGTTAAGAAAACCCTTCCAAGGCAATGCTTTATGTCCAACTTTATAAGAGATATTAGCAAGGGGACTGAGTTAATGAGAAACTTTTAGTTAGATGAGCAGTTACTAAGTGCACATTTTAGATATCACAAGAGCTTTTGTATATAATATATAGATAACATGTTGGTTAATAGTTTCATAAAAAAGGATAACAAAGTTGAAATGTATGTGGAAACAGTACTGTGTTCTGTGTATATTATGGTAACTATAAATAATGATACTGTAATGTAGTTTTCAAAAAGGTAGAAGAGGGGCTGGAGAGATGGCTTAGAGGTTAAGAGCACTGGTTGCTCTTGTAGAGGACCTGGGTTCAATTCTAAGGACCCACAGTGGTCCGTGATTCCAATTCCAGGGGATCTGATGCCCTCTTCTGACCTCCGCAGGCATTGCATGACACGGATGCGCTACATGCAGGCAGTATGTGTATAACACATAAAATTTTTTTTAAAAAGAAGGAATTTTGAATGCTTTGCCACAAGTAAGTGCTAAATGTTTATGAATACGGATATTCTTACCTTTATTTGAACATTATACAATGTGTACATGTATGGACACATCACATAACACTATAAATATGCACAATTATATGTCAATTTAAATTAATGTTTAAAAGAATAAAGAAGTTTATGAAAAAGATGATTTACTTATAAAAATTTGTGAGTCTATGTTGAACACTTTCCTTAAAACTTAATTCTTTTGCAACATAATTTTTAATGCCTGCATAGTATTTATTTCATTAAGCACTGACAAATGATCATTATTATCTTTTACATATTTGATATTTTAAAAACCTACTGGTAGCCAGGCGTGGTGGTGCACATCTTTAATCCCAGCACTTGGAGGTAGAGACAGATGGATCTTTGTGAGTTTGAGACTAGCCTGGTCTACATAATGAGTTCTAGTTCTCACCAACTCTACGTGGTGAGATCCTGTCTCAGAAAAAAAAAAAAAAAGTCTACTGGTGATGTGGATCTGTAATCCTAGCTACTCAGGAGACTGAAGTAGGAGAATTAAGCAGTTCAAGGCTTTCCTGCACTACCTATTGAGTTCAAGACACCTTGGACACCTTAGTGAGACCCTGTCACAAGATTTTAAAAAAGTGAAAAGAGAACTGGGGATTCTTTAGTGGTAGAGCACTGGGTTCAGTCTCCAGTATTGAGTGAAAAAAAGCCCATCACTTATCCAACGTAATTAATGTGAATACATAAACATACTTTATCCTCTTTTAGAGGCATCTTAAAAAATATAAGGCATTTGATTTTTGGTCCCTATTTTAGTTAACTTTTGCTATGTAAGAAATTACCTCAAGCTGGGTGCGGTGGCACACGCCTTTAATCCCAGCACTTGGGAGGCAGAGACAGGCAGATCTCTGTTCTCTGTGAGTTCAAGGCCAGCCTGGTCTACATAGTGAGTTCCAGGACAGCTGGGGCTACAGGGAGACCCTGTCTCAGAAAGACCAAAAGAGCCAGGCGTTGTGGCACACAACTTTAATCCCAGCAGAAAGAAATTACCTCAAAGCATAGTATTTTATTTGTTAAAAATATTGTATTTATTATTTTTATGTGTATGTGTGTATTGCTTGCTTGTATGTAAGTGCACCTATGTTGTGCAATGCCTATGGAGGACAGAGAGGCCGTCAGATCCCCTGGAACTGGAGTTACAGATAGTTGTTAGCTACATGTAAGTGCTGGGATTTGAACCCAGGACTTCTGCAAGAACAGTGCTCTTAACTACTGATCCATCTCTCCAGTCCCCACAATACAGTATTTTAAACACAACAATACTTATTAACTCTCATGTTTTGACCAGATGTTGGAACTTTCCTGACTTGTGAGATTTTTATCACTGCTAAGATCATCTGTGTCTTAGAAGGTTTGGGGATGGAAGATTGATGGTGGCTCATTCATAGCTGGCAAAATTGATGCTAATACATGACACTGGCTCTCTAAAGACTCAGCAAGGCAGATGGAGGCTACTACAGAGATTCATAAATGACCAAAATGCAGAGAATAAGTGACCATGGAGGTGCCCAGCCCCAACTGATATGTCTACAATGCAACCCCTAAATCTAAGGCTCAGGGAAAAATTGTGGAAGAGGGGGTGGAAAGATTATAGGAGTCAGAGGACCAGGATGCCTGCTGCAAGACAGTGTGTTCTAGACATGACAGAGAAGCTGCACACATGAAATCTGAACCCATCAACAATATGGTCACCTAAACAAAATCTGCATAATGACTACAGCAGTTGACATGCCAGTGTGGATGGGGGAAATTTCACAAGGTCTCACTTCTAGACAAAGAGCTACAGGTAGTCAGCAGCTGCTGAGAAACTGAGAATCAGTTTTTTTATGGGATGAGTTCCCTGATAAGTTATCCAATCCTAAGCGGTCATCCTTAAACACATATACATATGAGGAACACCAAATGAACTCAGTAGGATTTTTATATTTATAAAGAAATTCTCAAAAAAAAAAAAGAATCGTGGAAGTTATATACTGTACTTTGTCATATTCTGTTGGTCACACAGATCAACTCTGACTCTTTGTGGAAGAGGACTCTATAAGGAGCTGGATTCTGCCTTCAAGGACCCTTTTAGTGCCCTTAAAATACTTCTGAAATAACCTTTGGTGTCATAATTCTTTTGCATTTTTAAATCTTTCTTTCTGCTTAGTACTAAAGCCTAGTGTTTGCTGAAGAAATGCTGATTAATTTGGGTAGAGTAGGCTCGACATGGATGCTCTGAAATGACACCAGAGTTCAGAGGGAACATTTTAAACTTATTTTAAAACAAAAGAGGTAAGATTGCTGCTTTAAAATTAGAAGAAAATAAGTTATTTCCAGTGATTTTTGATTTCCACTGTAATCATCCAAATTACCTTTTTATGTTTTAGAATGTGTTTATGTAAACTTTAATAAACATGTTTTTAAGTGCTAGTCACTGACTTTTAAACATTTACTTGTAACTATAATAAAGTTTAAAGTTGTATAAAATTTTCTGAAAATTTGTACAAATTAGATATAGGAGATGGGATTTGAAATCAAGATCATTAAAACTTGAGGTGTCATAGAATTTTTATTTAAAATATATTTAAAATATATTTTATAAAATATGTCTAATGCATTTAAAACCACTTCAAAATAAGATTAGGCATGTTGTATATTTCATATCAAAATTTCTTTCAGAGTCTTATAGATGTACATTGCATTTTTTCTCATTCAATTGAAACAGTATTGGTTGCTGAAGTAATATTTTATTTTTTAAATTTTATTATACAATCATAAATGTAAAATATTTTAAATGCTAAAAATAAGATCTACCATCTTACCAATTTAAAAATTATATTTCCTTTTTGTCAAATAAGTTGCTTTGCAGCTATCTTTATCTTTCTGATTTCTTCCCCTTTGAGACAGAGTCTTGCTATCATCCAGGCAGACCTCAAACTTACAGTCTTCTGCCGCCTCACTGTAGGTGCTGGGATTACAGTCAGCAAGCCAGGCTCTGACAGAGGAGAAAATATGGAAAAAGTTGCCACAGACCTACACAAAATGCTTCCATTTTGTTTTGAGACATTGCTGTGTAGCCCAGCAGACTATAGACTTCAGACTATAATCCTCCTGCCCCAGCCTCCTGAGTACTGCGATTTTAGACGAGAACCACTATGTTTGGCTTTAAGCAAAAATTTTACTAATGTATTATTATATGTCACTCAATTTTATTGACAGTACATTTTAGAAAAGCCACACCTGGTTAGGGTAGAATGATTTCTGAGGAATAGAAGCTGTTCATTTATCCACAGTTGATGTCCCAGTTTTTCTGACTTCTCTGTGCTCTTTGCATATTTTATCACCTATTTTGACCCCCTCTTTGTGTGTGTGTGTCTTTTAAAAATGTTCTTAAATTGTCTTCCAATTTAATTAGTAGGACAGGCAACACATACACATTTTCTTGAAATCTTTCTACTATGGTATTTCCATTCCCATAGTTCCTTCTCTAGACACTTACCAACCTCAGAAATATATTTTAAAATATTTTTATATACTTTAAAGATATATGTGTGTGCATATCTATCCTTCTTTCACTGAGCCACCTCTCCAGCCCTGAAAATATTTTTTAAACATTTCATAACATAGCATTGTATGCATGTCATATCATTTCTTTAAACATTATTGGTAGACAATGGCAGATTCTTTCAAAGGCCAATTTAGGTTGTTTCATATGTTGACTGTTTACAAACAATGTTGTGTGTGTGTATATGTGTATTTTTACTATGAGTTCCATTTATTTTTATGTCTATGAATGTTTTGTCTACATGTATGTTAGGTGCATCCATGTCATGCAGTGCCTATAGAGGCCAGAAGACGGTATCAGATCCTTTGGAAATGGGGTTATAGACAGTTGTTAGCTACTATGTGGGTGCTGAGAACCAAACCTAGGTCTTCTGCAAGAGCAGCCAGTGCTCTTAACTGCTGAGCCATCTCTCCAGCCCCAATTCTTTATATTTATGTGAGAGATGTTCTGTGAGACAAATTCTGAGAAATATCATCTCTAGTCAAAAAAAGACTGTGTATTTTAAATTCTGTTCCATTTGTGAAATTGCCTGCCTAAGAGGTTGAACCAATTTGTACTTTTGCCTGTAATATATATCATTTTCTCCAGACTTACCATCTAAAGATATTTCTAATGCTGGCGTTATTAAATACAGCATACATAAATGCAGTACTTTGTGGGAAATAAGTTTATTCTTCTCCACATCATTGCTCACTACTCTGAGCCTTTCTACCTTTTTATTCTTTCATGGGTTACTCATGACCACTCTCTTCTTCCAGCAAGCTCAAACCACCCCCTCCCCCTGAGCCAGGCTCTATAAGTTTTTTTGTCTTCTGCATCAGTTGTCCATGACCTTGATAATATTCTATCTTGATTTGATTCTGCCTCTATATTTAGTACTTCCTTTCCTTTTCCAGTGCCACAGCCCTAACGCTGGCCCTTAAAGCATCTCCTTCATTATTAGAAAGCCAACTGATTTTTTCCTTTTTACAATTTCTTCATTTACATATATAGTTGCCTTGCTTCTTTACTGTTCCCCATGGAAGCCTAGAATTTTAACGTTGACCTTTAGAACACATAGGCTGGCCCAACTTTTCCTTTCTAGTTTTATTTCCAGGGCTATCTGCCTCACGTCTGCCCCCTCATGCACGCACAGCTGTGGTTACTCAGGATTTTAATGGATTTCTGCTCAGTCCCTTTGCTTTTGCTGTTTATTGTGTCTGCCTATAAAATCCTCTCTATATTTCTGCTAAGTGAAATTCTATCCATTCTTTAAGCCTAGATCATATATAGCTATAGTGAGTATACCCTGTTTCCCAGCAAAAAGTAGTCTTTTCTTTCATGTGTTAATATAATAATTTATTTTCAGATACCATTATTATTAACATATTCTTTTCTATATTTTAGTTGTACATATTTTCTTACCTTGCCTCCCTTAGGAGATTAAAAGTACTTTGTGGGCTAGGTTAGTATCATATTCTCCTTGATATACTTCATTTCACACATATTTCCAGTGAACTGAGTTGGAAATGCTGACTTAAAAAAAAAATTTAGGGAGCTGGAGAGATGGCTCAGTGGTTAAGAGCACTGGCTTTTTCAGAAGACCCGGATTTGAATCCCAACAACCACACAGTGGCTAACAATTGTCAGTAACTCTGGTTCCAGGGGATCTGATGCCCTCTTTTGTCCTGCTTGGACACTGTACCACATGGTTGCACTTACATGCAGGCATAACACTCATACATGTAAAGTAAAAAAACAACTTAGTATATAGTGATTTTAGGATTTTCCTTCTCTTTATGTTTTTTAGAATACTTTAAAAAGCTTAAAATATGCTGGACAAGGTGGCACATGCCTTTAATCCCAGCACTCGGGAGGCAGAGGCAAGCAGATCTCTCTAAATTTAAGGCCAGCGTGGTTTACATGGTGTGTTCCAGGCCAGCTGGGGCTACAGAGAAACCTTGTCTCAAAAAAGACCAAAAAAAAAAAAAAAACCAACTTAAAATGTTTGCACATATAGAGAATAGCTGAATTGAATGAAGGGAAGAGCATGGTCTTGGAAGTCATGCAGATATAGACAAGAATCCCATTGCCTTGACCAAGCTATTATTATATAAACACTGAATTTATTTGCTTGTCTCGGAAATGAGATCTTTGGGATAGCTCAGGGATTTTTTAAAAAACCTGTATCTGTTACAAAATACCTGGCATGTTGTGTAAGTTCATTTTCTTTAAGAAAATACCTGAGACTGGATACTAAACTAAGAAAAGAGTTTTGCTTAGCTAACAGTTTTAAAAAATATTTTATTTATTATTTTTATTTTATATGTGTATGGGTGTAATGCCTACACATATGTATGTGTACTCATGTTGTGCAATACCTGCAGAGGTCAGAAGAGGGCATTGAATATCCTGGAACTGGAGTTATGGATGGTTATCAGCTACTATGTCAGTGCTGGGAATCGAACCTGGGTCTTCTGCAAGAGCAGCCAGTGTTCTTAAACACTAAGCCATCTCTTTAGTCCTGCTAACAGCTTTCAAAACTGAAAATTCAGTTGATCCCACTAATTTTGCTTCTGGTGAGGGTCTCTTTGGCAGATGGCACCATGTCAGAGTGAGTGTGTGTGTGTGTGTGTGTGTTGAGAGAGGGAGGGAGGGAGGGAGGGAGAGAGAGAGAGAGAGAGAGAGAGAGGGAGAGAGAGAGAGAGAGCTCACATAGTGAGATAGGAAGCTACAGAGCAAGGGGAGGGGGGCAATCATGCCTGCATGGGAGCTAATCACTTGCTCATGCAAACTGTGCATCCCTTTACTAGTGCAGTGCCCCTATTAAACTAAGGACTTCCCACTGGGCTCCACCTCTTAAAGGTTCCACTACCTTCCAACATTGCAATAGAGTGAAGCTTCTAACCTGTGAACCCCAGGAAGACACACTCAAGCCATGTCTAGACCATAGCTCAGGTAATATGTATGAACGTGTTGACATCAACATATTTAGATATTGATAGAAGACAAATTGCTCAGAGTGCTCTAATTATATTTGATGCTTTAGTTGCCATAATTAGTTCTGGTATATATCAGCACATAGCATAGGAAAGATGGGCTGCAGCTTATTATG
Source organism: Nannospalax galili (assembly GCF_000622305.1). Taxonomy (NCBI): domain Eukaryota; kingdom Metazoa; phylum Chordata; class Mammalia; order Rodentia; family Spalacidae; genus Nannospalax; species Nannospalax galili. The sequence continues at coordinate 3,708,995 of NW_008355157.1, forward strand.
AGCCCTCTTGCTTCCCAGTAAATGACAACTTCATTCTCAGAATGTAAATGGGTCAGAGTTAGGTTGTTTTAGGGATAACCTTGATTGGAATCTCAAGTATACAAATGTTAGTCAAAACATTCACAGTATTGTATTGTAGGAACAAATTGCATCTTACAATAGATTTTGACATTTGATCTTATCACATTGTTAGGAACTTTTGGCAAGAAAATCTTGAAATTCTTTTCCAACTCTCTAATTCTAGATGTATAATTAGGAATGGCATTCAAAATTTTCTGTAGTAATATGGTAATATAAGAATAGGAAAATGTTTTCAATTAATGTAGTTGAAGATTTAACAAGCATTTCCTATCGTAGGCTAAAATATCCCAAGCAAAAAATAATTTAATTTTATCTGAGGATCTTTTTTTTACCTAGTTTATTGTAATCTGTCCAGTGGCTTCAGTCACATCAACACTAACCAGTAAGCATAATCAAGAAAGAATTTATGGGCAGGAGAATGGAAGGCTTATACTGTTTTATCTAATAAGGAGTTGAGAGCTTAAAGAATTCAGCACAGAGAGAGTGAACCATTGTGAAGGAAGATAGGCATCCAAAACTGCTGGTTTCACCCTAGCAATGAGTCTCGGAGGAAAAGATGCTCCAGGAAACCATGCATTTCTTACATTAAGTTGCTGTCTTTCCCATGCTTATTAGAATGCACTGTCATCTTTATAATAAAATAAATAAGGGACCATTTTTCACCTATGATTTTGAATGGGAAGTCCATTTTATTTCCATTAACTATGTAGTATTATTTTATTTGAGTTTTATCAAGCTAATTTTTAAAGATTTTTTTTTCTGGGAACATAATTTATCAAAGACAAAAATTAAGATAACAATTCCAGTGGTCCAGAAATCTTTTTCTTTTTTTCTTTCTTTTTTTGCCTTTTTGAGACAGTGTCTCCCTGTCCAGTGCTAACAGAAATAAACCGTAAGTCCAGGTTTTTGTATCCCTTTGCTTGCTTTTAAAAGAAATAAATGTGCAAGTGGTCTACATAGGTTTTGAGCTCTTGTGTCCCACACACATTAAGCCATTCCTTGCATGTTTGAAAGCAAAGAAAAAGTCAGATATAAGAAAAGATCAAAACCAGAGAAATATATGTTTGTATAAAAGGGATAAGTATATCTCTGTGCAATAGAGAGAAATACATCTGTGTAATCTAAATAAATTGGCTTCAGTGAAAGACAAAATGTGTATTGTGGTTGAATTTCTCTCAAAGAAAACTATATGGTGAAAGGTCAAAGTAGTCTAACAAAAATTAAGTGATCAGGGGCATGAGAATACCACATAATTCGACCAAGAACATGCGGATGTGGGATATTCTCTACTTACTCAAATTTCTGTGGATATACAAGCATTATTCTAACTTTCAAAAATATTTTTTGACACAGAAAACAAAGATTTATTTAGACAATTATAGAGATTTTTTTATGCATCATGACTCACTTTCAAAATTTTAAGAGATTGATTTTACAAAAACCAAATCCAGCTAAAATGATACACACAGGGATAAAGGAAGAAGTAAGCACTATTTATGTGTAAACCTTTTTACTTAGGAAAATAAAACTATCGTACTGGTCATTAGGCTTTGGAGAAAAACAGATCTAGATTCAAATCCTGGCACTTTTACACAATTCTGTGACATTAAACAAGTTACTCTTTGGAAACTTCAATTTTTTTTCTCATATGCAAAATATAGAGTTGTGTGAGAAAAATGCTACATGTTGTGTATAAAGTTCTTAGTTCACTGCCTCAATAAGGTATACAAGGAGTGATACTTAACAATGGTTTTTCTTAGGGTGAGTCATAGTTTGCAACTATTAAATGTTTGTAGTTTTTGAAAATAAGATAATTTCAAGTAAGGCCCAGTCCACATAAGAACATGACTCATGTGAACTGTGTCTAGCGTTCTACTTACATGATAGCAAGTGTGTGTTTGTGCTGCAAATAACAAATGAGCAACAGAAAAATGTAGTTCTGTTGCTGCTGTCGCTGCCTTCTGTTTTCAGAGAAAGCAATCTAGATATAGGAAGACAGACTGAATAATTATGTTCATTTTCTTATTATTTTATTGCTCTCATTACATATAATTTTGTTAACTCTGAATTGCTTTCAAATACCAAATAACCTTTCTTTCACAAAGAGCATGGGTGATATTGCCTGCTGTAAGAGCAAGTATACTACTGTGGAAAAATCTTACCATTGATTGATTTCTGAATCATTTGTCATTCAAACTCAAATATGTAAGCTGTATCTGATGTTTTGTTTTATTACAATTTCTGTCTTTTTATTTTATGAATTCACAAAATACTATAATTTATGTTCCACAGAAAATTTATATCCATCAAAAAAAAAAAAGAAAAGAAAAAAAGATCAAACAGTTAGAACTGGCTTCTTCAGTTCAAATAATAGTTATTCTGAACTACTCTGTAGGGAGGCTACCAAGGGATTCCTGGTTGGGAGAGAGTTTGAACTAACAAATTCAAGGACCTTTCTTACTTGAAGTATAATATTTTGCATGCCTTGAAATGGCTGGGACTAGAAACAGCTTGCCTAGTGTTTTTGTGTAAATGCAGTTTTTTGTTGTTTGTTTGAAACGGTCTCACTCTATAGTCCTCGCTGCCCTGGAACTCTGTATGTAGACCTCAAATTTTCAGTGAGCCTCTGGCCTCAGCCTCTCAAGTGCTGAGATTGCAGGTGTGCACCATCATGCCTGGCCTTTGTTTTGCTTTAGTTCATTTCTATCACTTATACTCAAAAGTGAAACTTGCTTGGGACCTCTCAGAATTCAAGGAATAGTTGAGCAAACAACCCCTGCCCCCATTGCCAGAAGAGCTAAGCTGGTTCTGAGAAACTCTGCAGAACTTCTGCTTTAGTGCTTTGCCAGAGCGTCAGCTTGCAGCTGCCAAAATCCAAACTTAAAATTTTCTAATGGGACACTCAAACTTCCTTAATTTGAGTCATAAGTCTACCCTTTCAATTAACCATATCCAAAGTGTGGGACCATGTAATAGTAATAGGATTAAAATGAGGATAGGGATGGGCTCTCTCTGGGTGATAGTCACTAGTTCTAAGAGGAGAGATGGAGTAAATTATGGGCCAAATACCTTGAAAGATATTTATTGCATTTCCAAAGTACCAGTAGTGGAAGTAGGGCTAGGCTTCAAGTTGTCTGAATTTTCTTCAGGCAACCAGTATGTCTTAAATAGCTGTAATCTGAAAGGCACCATGCTAGACAATGCACAGCATGTAGAGGATATGACATGTTCCTGTTCTTAGGGTATATATTTCCAATCCCTCTGCTGAGTAGATTGTTCATTTTCTAATCAGTTGGCTGGCTTAGATTCATATTTGAAGGACTAGCCTACTGATTTTGTAGAAAGACTCCATTAAAACTTTTGAAAAAGTTTCAGTTCAATATTAAGCACATTTGCTTTCTAAAAGCATCTACACATGTGATATTTGTATAGACTAAACTTAAAGGACTAACATGAGCCTAAGTATAGACAAAAACCCAATCCTTGCTTTTTTATTTTGAGACAGACAGGCTCAGGCTTGCCTTAAACCTACTGTGTAGTTCAGGCTAGCCTTGAACTCATGGTAATCCTCCTGCCTCAGCCTCATATGTGCTGTGATTATAAGTGTATACCACTGTACCCCAGCTCCCCATCCCTCTCTCTCTCTTCCTCTTTTGAGACAAGGTCTAACTATGTAGTCCTGACTGGCCTGGAACTCGCTATGTAGACCAGGCTAGTTTTAAACTTACATAGATCCACCTGCCTCTGCCTCCCAAGTGCTGGGATTAAAGGTGTGCACCACCATGTGAGGCAGCAGCTTTCTCTTTAACATAGTAAATAGTGCATAGGTCTCATGAACTGATATGCTTGAGGAAGCAGAGTCCTGTGGGTAGTGTTTTCACCTTCATTATCAGTTGAAACATGTAATATTACTAGTTGTGTAAATAAAAATTTAGAAGTACTACTGACTTTTTTTTTTTTTTTTTTTGGTTTTTTTTGAGACAGAGTCTCCCTGTAGCCCCAGCTGTCCTGGAACTCACTATGTAGACCAGGCTGGCCTTGAACTCACAGAGATCCGCCTGCCTCTAGGTGTGTGCTACCACGCCTGACTTGACTTGTATATTTTAATGAAGTGTAAATATTTTTTAAATTGTTACTCTACCCAGTTTTATCTATTTAGTCAAAGCATATTGGAAACATAGACGACAAAAAGGCAAAAATTTGGGGTGGAGGAGATGGAGAGATGCTCAGCTGGTAAGAGACTTGCTACTCTTGCAGAGGACCCGGGTATAGATCCCAGCATCCACATGGTGGCTTACAATGGCCCATAACTCCAGTTCCCAGGGATCTGATGTCTTCACAGCATGCATGTGGTACACGTACATATATACAGGAAAACACTCATATACATTAAATAAAAATAAACCTTAAAAACAGTTTTTTCAAGTGTCTGTTTTCTCATTAAGACTACAGCTATGCCTTCTATCCATCTATTTTGAGACCAATTTTATACATTCCCCTCTGTTTCCAAAAAGATTTCAAAGTGTACATGTGGTCTCTTGCACTCACTTTCATGCATCCCTATAACACAAACCCTCTGGAAGATGAAGATTATATTTTTTTTCCTTTTCTCCTACATTTTCTATACCTGGTCCAGACTCTATTCTGTATATATGAAAATGACAATTTTTTATTACTTAGTAGTTATTAGGAAGATCACAAGTTTCCTGTATAACAGCTCACAACAACAAATGGGGTCCTTCTGTGGTAGAGGTGAGAAGAGCAGAGAGACAGCATGTGATGTATCCTTACTATTCCTACTCAGTCCTTCCCATGATTAACCCAGAACTCCTTCCCCACTCCCCTCGTCATTGCTTCTGCTTCCTGTCTGACTTTCTCATTTGCAAATGAGGGAGGAATTGCTTTCCCGTGCACTTGATGGCCACCCTAAGGATGAATGGACTAGTGTTTCCATCCTCACATGCATCAACTTAATCTTGTTTATTTTCTGTCTGTTTCTGATTCCATAATGTCCAATTGTGTATATATATGTCCATTCCTTTATTTGCGTTCTGTTCCTTCTCTGGAATTTTTCAAAATCAAAGTATGTTAATCACATTTCATAATGCAGTTGAGTACCCAAGATACTCTTTAGATATGGGCAAATGTTTGAATAGCTGCGTTTGCTTTGGAGTGCCTGTTAACCCAGGCCCAGACTATTAAAGAGCATAACAAGAGGGTGACCTCGGTCTGAAATGCAGACTGGTTTCAGGTGAGTGTTTTCTAAAAATACTCTTTCAGAAAACTCTCACCTTTTCTGAAAGCCTCTCTATTGTCTGCTCAGATGCCTTCTTTTCTTTTAACCTAGATGATCTCTTTTGAAACAGTGCCCTGACTGATGGGTGAGTTTGCTCAGAATAGGGTCCTCTTTAAGAGCATCAACTGAAACGTCTAATTTCTCATCTGATAAACAGATGTTTTACCACAATCTTCAACATAAATGCTTGGTCTGTCTGATGCTTATTGAGAAAAAGAAAAATAGCTTATTAGTCAATGCCTAGTGTCATCAACAATTTTGGATAAACTATTAATAATTAAATTTCAACCTAAGAAAAGAGGATGTTGAAACTTAGAAACACAGTGTTCATTGATAGAATTTCACCAACTATCAGAGCCAAAGTAGTACCTAACTAAGGCTGTCCACAAACCCTGCCCCTGACCTAATTATGGGGTCTGAGGACAAGGACTTGGCTGAACCCAAAATTTTGTAGCCAGAGCCTGGAAAGAGTTATCTTCTCCTTGCTGATTTTGAAGACAGTAGTTAATAATTATAAATCTCTATCACTTTGATATGGTTCGTAGAACTTGGAAATTTTGTCTTATAATAAGATACCTAGAACTGGGTATGGTGACACACATCTTTAATCCCAGTACTCAGGAGGCTGAAGCAGGTAGATCTCTGTGAGATTGGGGCCAGCCTGGTCTACATAGTGAGTTCCAGGCCAGCTGGAGTTATAGGGAGACCCTGTCTCAAAAAAAAAACCAACAAAAAAGGGGCTAGGGAGAGCGGTTAAGAGCACCGACTGCTCTTCCAGAGGACCTGGATTGGTTCCCAGCACACACGTGGCTAATAACCATCTGTAACTCTAGTTCCAGGGAACCTGACTCCTTCTTCTGACCTCCGTGGGCATTGCGTGACATGGGTGCACCTACCTACATGCAAGCAATACACTCACACACATTAAAAAAATAAATAAAAATTTTAAAAGGAATACCTAAAGGATGTAGTTGTTTAGTACTGTTCATCTGAACACTAAAGAATATCTCCTAGAGATGATGGGTTTTGAGTTAGATAACTGATAATGTATTGTATGTGGTTCCTGCCACACCTTATTTGAAAGTAGACAAAGATGCAGATGCTTCCTGAGGTGCCTCATAGAATGTTCCAGCAGGACTATAGTTCCATCCCAGAAAGACATCCTCAGCTTTTCTTTAGTCATGGACACAGGAAACATGCCCAGGTCGCATGATTCCATCATTTAATAATAAAGGTGTTGTTTAAAAGGAAAAGAGCTGTGGCAGAGGCTTATTTTATGGCATTTAAGTTTGGAACCATTTGTGTCAAAAATTATTTATTTTATGTATTTCCTAATTTATAGCAAATATTGAATTATAAAGGGGAAACATTATTTCTAAAGTCTATGTCAGACTACTCTGAGGCTTGTGGTATGGAATGAGAGCTATTGAAATCACAGATCTTTTTGGGAAACCCAAAATCTAATAATAGACAAATTGATTCAGGGATAAAGCATCTTAAAATCATTTATTTTTCTTTTATAAGTGGGAAAATAAAGTTTATTAGCAGTCACTAATTGTATTAGTTACTTTCTTGTTGCTGTGATCAGATCTCTGACAGAAGCAGTGTAAGGAAGAAAAGGTTTATTTTGCCTCGCGGTTCAGGGAATACAGTCCGTCAGAGTTAGGAAGTCATGGCCATGGGAGTGGCTCAAGGCCATTGAGGCAGTGCTTGAGCGAATTGGTTACCTTGTGGTAGGTGATCAGTGAGCAGGGAGCTCTGGTGGAAGCGGGGCTAGACACTCAAAGGCCTATTCCAGTGACTTACCCCTGCCCACCAGTCCTCCTCTTCAAAGGTTCCATAGCCTCCAAAACCAGTGCCAGTGGCTAGAGACCAAGTGTTTAAACACATGAACCTGTGGTGGATGTTTCACGTTCAGACTGTAACACTGCTTAAACCTTAATACAACCTCATTTGTGTTGTAAATACAGCTCCCATTTGAATAGAGTTATTGAAGAGGAGAAATCTGCCATAGAATGTTTTAAAGTTAGTTACGTGTTAAGATCTCTCAGCAGAAATTTTAAAAAGTTAATTATATTTCAGTTTTTAAATTAGGAAATATATTCACTGGGTTCACAGTTGATGAGAACAGTTTTGTTTACTTTTTTAAATTTTATTTATTATTTCTTATTTTATGTGTGTGAGTGTATTGCCTTCATGTATGTGAGTGCACCCGTGTCATACAATGCCGCGGAGGTCAGAAGAGGGCTTTGGATTCCCCTAGAACTGGAGTTAAGAATGGTTCATAGCCACCATGTGGGTGCTGGGAATCGAACCCAGGTCCTCTGCTAGAGTAGTCAGTGCTCTTAACCACTGAGCCATCTCTCTAGCCCATTTACCGTTTTCTAAGCCACCCTGTTAGTTTCCCTGAAGGTAGCTCAAGTTACTTGGATTTCACCTCACATTCCCCTTATATGTATAGAAGATATACATGGATTTAAAGAAATGTGTTTGTCTTTTATATGACTGCTTACTTATCATAACCTTGCTTATTTTCCCCTAATGTATACTCTTCACTTAACACTAGGTCTTGGAAATCATTCCATGTTGACACGTAAAATGCTTTCTTATTCTTTCTTGTGTTATCTATTACATGAATGGAGCTCATTTATTTAAACTGCTCCCTACTGATGAACACTTAAATTCATTTAGTTACTAATATTGTTTTCTGTTTGGTTTTCATTTTTAAATTCATTTCCTAGCTTTTTTGGAATTTATGTTTTTTATGTGTATGTGCATCTTGCCTGCATGTATGTAAGTGTACCTGTGTTGTGCAATGCCCGTGGAGGCCAGATCCCTTGGAACTGGAGTTACAGATGGTTTGTCAGCCGCCATTTGGATGCTGGGAACAAACCCCAGTCTTCTGCAAGAGCAGCCAGTGTCCTCTGCTTCACCTCTAAGCTGCCTCTCCAGCCCCATCATTTCCTAGCTTTTGTAAGGGCCTACAATATTATTACCAAGAAATATGATATTTATTTGATGTGTTTGTGTGTAGACATCTGAGTGTAGGTGACACTGTTGACCTGTATAGTTCTAGCCTCCTCAGGAAACTCATTTGAAGTGAAGAGTTTATTAGAATCTTTATACTATAAAAGTGCTAGATTGCAGAACCTATTGGCAAACTAGAGTCTCAGCACCTACTCTGTTGTTTTGATTTTTATTATGCAGGCTGTATTTCAGTTAGAAGAAGCAACTCTCATGTAGTGAGGTACATGTAGTGAAAAAGGAAGCTGTATTGCTGATTAGCTAGGGTTGACAGAATGTTTTGTGAGCTGTATCAGTTCAGCTGATTACAGATTATCTGAACAGTTGACTCTGATTTCAAGCCTGGGTTTGTTTGTTTTTTTAATTATTTCAGCTTATATCAAACAGTTTTGTACAGAACATAGGTGGTGTATTTAATGACCCAAAATTCTTAGGGCAATGATTGGATGCAACGGTCAGACTACACAGTCATTGGGCAGGGTTCTTGGCCTATGGCAGATTGCTCTAATTCTGGACCATATTGTATGTCAAAAGCACAAAAAGGAACATTGTCATAACAAGCAGCAAGGTTTTTGATATTCAGTCACTAGAGAATTCTTCCCCTAGATTTTTCACTCATTGTGTTCTAAGCCTGGTCCTTAGCTTACTATTATTTTGTGCAAAAAGTTTAATTCCTTAATATTGTTGTGTTTAGGAAATAAAGCTAATAGAAAATAAAGCTAATAGAAAAAGTCACTAAGGTTGTTATATATTGACATGCTGTTGGGCTCATGGCTACTGTTTAACACAGACTATTTCTTCTTTCTTGATTGTCAGGGGGAAATGCAAGAAGAAAGTCTTGTTTTGTTTTTGCCTTTGTTTTTTGTTTTCCAAGAGAAACATAAAGAATTCTACTTTTTGTTTTGAGAAAAGGAAGCTCATAAAGTCATAAAGTACAGCAAACAATAAAGTTTACTCTTTAGCCCATTTATGATTGATTAAATAAAGTGAATAAATTGATTAAATAAAGAGAGATAAATCAGATAGAGGCATGAGAAAGAAACAATCTTTTTGTTTCCCAAAGGTGTGAGAAACAGTGGTAAAATTGTGTGTGTGTGTGTGTGTACCTGTTGGGATATTTTGTCATTGTCTTTATTTGAGTGAAGGGAACCGTAAGTAGAGAAAGAAAGGAAGCCATCCATAAGAAAATCTTACTAGGATTTGTTGTATACATCTTATACCCCTAGTGTGTGAATTCTAAACCATATTTAAATTTACTTGTCCTCTTTAAGTTGGCAACATTAGCTTTTACTCTGAAAGAGGAATGTATTCCACGTTTCACAGAGGAAATAAACAGGTTTGTTGTCTCATGATCCTGTAACATTTTATTTAATTATTATGAGATAGAGTCTTAGCCCAGGCAGACCTTAAACTTCTAATCCTCTTGTGTCAGTCTCCCAAGTACTGGGGTTATAGGCATGTGCCACCACATTCCGTTTGTGACATTTAAAAGTACGGCTACTATGGTAGTGTTTGTTTTTGTAGCTGCAGATCTGGTACCATTGGCATTTTAGGAGTTGATAATTTCTAGGTGGGGCTGTTCTGATATTTAGCAGCATTCCTGAATTCTACCCACTGGATGGCAGTAACAGCACCCCATTGGGAGACAAAATCAACTCTACTTGAGAAAAGCAACGCTAGACACATATGATGGTCCTACATACTCAGTCAAGTAAAATGAAAGAAGAAGATGCAACTTGAAAACATCAGCAACTTTTTGAAAGACTTTTTGATAATATTGTGGTTGTAGAAATTCAGGAAATTTGGTTAAAGTTAGGAACAAGTGGAGGGAGGTCGCTGAAAGCAGTAGGTGCAGCATCTGTTCTTATGTGTTTTTCCTGTGGTGGAGGGAAGGAAGATGGCATATGAAGGAGGATGGACTAGTGAGGTGTGTGGGCTTGGATATACTCAAAAGCTGATAGGAAGGTGTCAGGAAGACAGAGGTCTATAGAAGAGAGACAAAAAGAGGAACCTGAGGTAGGATGAACTTAGAGCATGGGAGAAGGATGAATCTTAGGACTGATACTTTCCAAACTGGACATGGTGTTTGTGATGCAGAAAGTTTATATTCTGTTGGGATTAGCTTCCTAGGGAGTAATAGATTCGGGGTTTTCCCAAGGTTCAGGACTCCTAATACAACCCACATGAGTTCTGAGTGCCCTACCGTGTGTTGATCCCCACAGATCTCAGGGCTCTGTTTGGGGTAGCAGGCATGCACTAGAATGCAACACTGAGACCATGTCTTGGGTTAGGGCATGTCCAATTCTAGTTTGAAAATCCCAGGAGACTTCCCAGGTATCAGAGAGCCACCTGGAGATCACCTGCAGCCAGCTTGCCTTATTTTAACAAAGATGTCATTTCATTATTATTTAAATTTTTAAAGGATTTATTTTTATTCTGTGTGAGTTTTGTTGTCTGCATGTATGTGAGTGCACTACATGTGTGCAGTGCCCACAGAGGTCGGGAGGAGGGTATCAAATCCCCTGGAACTCAGTTACAGAAAATTGTGAGCAGTCATGTGGGTGCTAGAAACCAAACCTGGGTCCTCTGCAGGGGCAACCAGTGCTGTTAACCAATGACCCATCTCTTTATCTCCTGATTAATATATATATATATATATGTGGGGCTGGAGAGATGGCTCAGCAGTTAAGAACACTGGTTGTTCTT
>NW_008355157.1:3720330-3754976 GCF_000622305.1 Nannospalax galili
ATATGTCTGTCTGTGTTGGTGCTTGCATAAATATCATGTGTGTGATGGTCAACCAACAACTTGTAAGAGTCAGTTCTCTCTTTCTACCAAGTGGGCTCTGGAGGCTGAACTCAGGTCATCAGGATTGGCAGCACATGCCTTTACCTATAGAGCCATTTTGCCAGGTCCCCTATTATGTTTTTACAATTATTGGTTTAAATGACAGATTGTTGATTCTAGAAGACTCTGTATTATCATATAATTAAGCTTTAAAATATACTGTTCAAATGTTAAAGCAATTCAGTTTCTTGTGGCTTAATAGAAAGTAGGCTTTGAGCCAGAAAAAAACGAGACTCCAATCTTGACTCCATTACTGAGGTCTTGAGCAAGTATTTACTATCTGTGATAACCTCATGGTAATACCTGGCAGTGTCTAACGTCTCATGACTAGGGGTTATGCATCTATATCAACACATTGTTGATATTAAATGAATAGGGGCCAATAATATTTTTTAATAATTTAAAATAATTTAAGCATTATTTACTATTACAGAGCCCATGTTGAGCATAATCTGAATTTATTGTTAGAATTCCAAATCAAAATCAAGAATCTCATTTTTCCATGGGTCTCAGAAAGATTAATGGTGATGCCTTTGGCCTAAATTTCGGTAACAACAGAGATTTGATCATAATCCCAGGCCAACTGAAAACATTTTTATTGGCCTACATGTCTTCATGGCAATTGAAGAGAAAAGAGAAAAGTTCCAGATGTTTAAAGGAATTAGAAAGCGGTAAATCACAGGTTTTAGATCACTGTCATTTTCTATGGATGTATTGTGGATACCACTTCTTAATTTTTTTATAGAATTGGCTTCTTCAATCCTCACTCCTTTGTTTAATAACACCTAATTTACTCTTTTCCTCTCTATTGTTCAGAGTATTGGGAATTTCATATTGCAGCATTTGCTGTTATTAGTTATCCTAGGAAAGCTTGCATCCTGTTAGCTGTGGAGAGAGAGGAGAGAGAGAGAGAGAGAGAGAGAGAGAGAGAGAGAGACAGACAGACTAGAGGATAGTGTCTAAGGTAATTGTGTGGGTTTTTTTTAAGTCTGTCTGGCTCTGGTTCAATTGCTCTATGGGCGTAACTGAAGAAGGGGCCCGAGGAGGGGGCAAAAGCAATTAAAACCTTGAACTTCATAAATGCCCTTCCTAATTAAGTGGCAGGAATGGAAAATAAAATACCTTCTTGGGCTGTATTTCTATTCCTTTCAAAAGTGCTGAAAGATCAGTTATCAGTTGTTCATGTCTTTTAGAAAGGGCAGAACTTTCAAAATAACTCTGAGAAAAAGTTTAAAAAGTTTTCTCATCATTTTCTTTTTCTGAACCTTTCATATTTGCTTTTCTGGGCCGGCTTACCTGTATCCTCCTCCCCACCCTCACTGGTCACTCCAATATTGAAGTGCCAGACCCAATTCTCTGGTGTATTGATGGAGACAGTTCAAGTATCTGACTGTTATGCTTCCTTTGTGCAAGTTGCTTTTGGTCCTTGCTGGGAAATGCTCTGAAAACTGAACCAGGGACTAAACACAAAGGCCAGTTGATGTTGTCCCTCCCAGTAACGCACTGTGTGATTTGTTCCCACCTCCTGTTCATGACTCATTAGTCCCTAAGTACAGAAGAGGTTGCTCTTCCAGAATAAAAGGAATAGACCCAGCTCAGAGTCCTTTTTTGCTCTTTCCTGTGTTTATTTGGGTGCACTCACAGTTCTCCATCTTCATTAGTGACCCGGCGGGGGGGCTGGCACAGTGCTGAGACCAGCCTTTGCTGGTTCCCTGGAGTGTATCAGAGACCTCAGAACTCAATACCCCACTATAAAAATAAAATACTGTGCTTCAAACGACCTTTTGATGGAACAAAGCCATACGTCCCAATCTACTAGGGCCTCTCAAATTGCATCCTTGCCAAGTGCCTCCCTTACATTTTGCACATGCCCTCCCAGCCCCCACCTTCCCCTCCTGTAGATCTTCTGGTGGCCTGTATGTCAGGTAAATGTTTTATGTGTGTGTGAAGAATACATGTTTTGGCAAAGACTTTTTGTATTTCAAGCACATTTTGGGATAGTAGTTTATTGGGAGAGAGAAACAGAGATATTTGTGGGTTTTCATGCCCCAAATGGTAATTATTTCAGATTTATACCTAAAATGTAGGAAAATAAGTGACAGGTAATGATGCTACAGAAGCGATCTGCAGAGCTGGAGAGATGGCTCAGCAGGTAAGAATGCTACTGCTCTTCCTGAGGACCCAAGTTCAATTCTCAGAACCCGTGTCCAGCAGCTCACAACTGCTTACAACTCTAGCTCTAGGGGAACCCAACACCTTTGTTCTATGAGGGCACCTACATTCAAGTGCACACACCCATAAACACACACATACACACACACACACACACACACGTAATTAAAAATTTAAAAAGTAAGTTGTATCTTTATAATTCAAATTATTTTTCTGGCCAAACTATTGTCATTTTAGACCTAGGTCCCTGGAGACCTTTTCCTGACTCAGAACCACGTGTGTGTGAACTCCATAATTCAGTGTGACATGGACATGAACGTGGTGCCCATCAGACCCTTCTAGGGAGTGTTCACAATTCCCAGAGCATTACATCTGTTTAAACTTTTGGTATTTCTGTGATGTAGCTTTTGGGAACTGCTTGCAATGCTTATTTTAAGGCAGCATGAGAAAATAAAAACAGTGACCTTTTGTTGTTGAATGAGCAGCCTAACTTTAGAAAACTCAACTCTTTATCCTTGGCTTGTTATTGCTTCATAGGTACAGTGAGCAGGTTCACAGGAGCAGTTTCAGCAAATCATTCTAAACTCCATAAGGTTTCAAAGTATACTGCTATTACATTTAAATAATACTTCAGGGTTTTTTTTAACATTTATTTATTGCATGTAGACATATGCACACATTCACGCATGTGCCATTGTGTACATGTGGAAGTTAGAGGACAACTTGCAAGAGTTGGTTCTTTCCTTCTACCATGTGAGTTCTGGGTTAGGGTTATGCATAGCAGAAGGCTATGTAAGAAGTTTAAAACACACATACCACCATACTTTGTACTTTTCTTATTTTCATTCATTCATTCATTCATTCATTCAGAGACAGGATCTCACTGTGTAACCCTAGCTGGCCTGGAACTTGCTATGTAGACCAGGCTGGCCTTGAATTCACAGAGATCAACCTGCTTTTGCCTCCCAAGGGCTAGGATTACAGGCCTGCATAACCATATCCAGCTAATACTTTATATTTTTCAAAGAAACAAACACAGGTGCCAGGAAATGAAGTGTTTGCTTATTTGGTATACAGTGATAGGGGAGAATGAAGAATGAAAATAAAGAGGCCTTCTAGAAGCCTTGTACAGAATAGGAACTGCATATGTTGGACAAAGGAGGGAGGTCAGCCTAGTGGTTTTGGAATAGGGTCAATATCACTTAGGAGAAGTGATAAAGAAAAAATGTCAGCAATAAGCCTAAAAATGTTAAAGAGAAGTTGAAATCAAATATTTTCAGTGTTACAATTCATAAATGAAACATCTATAAGAAAGAAAAATGCTCCTTAGCTACATCTGGATGTACTTTCTTGACTTTTAAAGTATTCTGTGGGAGAAACAGGAATCTCTTTTTTCCTTATGAAGATATCTGGAAGACAGAAAGCAGATGTCTCTCTTCAAGTGCATGCGTACACCTGAGTAAGACAAAATGAGTAGTTACTTTTGAAAGCAGGCTCTGGGTATTTTTTATGTTGCTTGTTAAATTAAAATTCTCTTCCTGGAAAGTATAGGTTTATAATTAAGTCATTTATCATACATGTTCTCTTGGCTCCATTTGAAATTTGATGATATACAGAAGCAATATGTGGGTGGTTTCTTAGAAATAAGATGAATGAGGTATTTTATTGGTTTATCATTTGATGTGTAGGTTCTTCCTGTTTATACCATTAAACACTGACTAATTACATGCAAACTGAAGGAAGGTGGAAGGTTTTGGTCTTGAACGTAAGCTGACAATTGTATTTTCAATTTACTCCAACCTCCCAGCACTCATAATAGAAGCCATATTTTTTGAGATCATACTCAGTTACATTTCAGTGTGAAGAAGTCTTTTGCCAAATACAGATTCAATATTTCCTGCCTTTAATTTCATGACTATCTTTTTTTGGTTGAATTAATTCTGTCAGTATCTACCTGGCTCTTATTCCCATTTATTTTTATGTCCATATACCTAAAACTACCTTCACTTTTACAATTTATCTTGTTTGGTCCTCATTGCATCCTGCATATTATAGACAAAAAGAAATGGCTCAGAAGGCTAAACAGATTCCTAGGTTTATACAGCACTGGGCTGCAGAACTAGGGTTTAGAACCAAACCTAACTCCAAACCTTGCCTCTTTTCTACCTGCTTATGCCTCATATTTCATAAGCTGTATCCTAAAATGCATGTTTGGAATATGGTGTCTTTCATTCGGCTCTAATTTGTGAAAAGGACATTTGAAGAATGTGGGCACATATAAGTTACATTGTAGAAACTCTTTGTTTAGGTTCCCTTTAGAGATTTGAATATTGAATCTTCTGCTGTTTAGTTGCTAAAAAAAAAAAAAAACCCTCAAAAAACAAAAAACAAAAAAAACAGCTCATGAAAAATGGGATTCATAGATTGTGTCAATGACTTGTTCTTAGGCCATGTCTTCAAATTAGCTGTAATTAGGTTTTAGGCCACGTTATGACATTAGAGAGCCATGTACTTGGACTCAGCTGCTTTCTCTTTTTGCAGAAAATCTCCTTCTCTCCTCTGTCCCTCCCTTTCCCTCCCTTCTCTTTTCCTCCCCATTCCCTCTTTTCTTCTTTCTTTCCTTTTCTCTTTTTCTTTTTTACAATCTCTTTTTTGGTATTAAATCATTGATCTTTAGTGATGGATGCTGTGGGACACCTGAATGAAATTCAGTGTTCTCTGTGTTTGGTTTTTATTGAGAGGCCTAGGACTCTACACTGCACCATGCCACACTGTCTTTGCGATAACCTGGAGATGAAATTCCTCTCAGATCTGAGGGTCAGGAAACAATGATTCCTTTCATAAAGGCTCATGCAGTTATTATGAATCTTGTCTTTGCTTTGGTTAGTTAGGAAGATTACAGCTCAATTTGCAGACTACATCTAATAACTATGTAGGAATAAACTATATGGGCCTGAGCTAATCTAGCCTCATGTCATTTCCTTCCCATATTATTATTCTTGTTTCTGAACTTTTTATCTTATATTTGTATTGAGTGAAGTTTCATAAACTATCATAATCATTTTTCTGGTGGTGAATATAAATGTGCAAATAACATGCTAAAGACAATTAAATTTCCTGACTTATAGTTGAATCACATTTTTTCTTAGGGAGATCACATATTCACATTCTTCTTCCTCATTTCCCATTGCTAATTATGGATCTTTCATTTATTTATTTATTTACTTATTTATTTATTTTTAGTTTATGTATCATAGTGTTTTGCTTGCATCTAGGTAAGTGTGCCATGTGCATGCAGTGCCTGCAGAGGTTAGAAGAGAGTTGAATCGTCTGGAACTGGAGTTACTGACAAGTTATACCACCATGTGGGTGCTGGGAACCAAACTCCTGTCCTCTGCAAGAGTAGACAATGTTCTTAACTGCTAAGCCATCCTTCTAGCCCCAGATTTCTCTCTTGACTAATGTATTATTCCAGAATCATTATATAAAGAGCTATTTTATATATAAAAAATTGTCTCCTTTTTAATTTCTATTTTTCTAAGCCCACATTGTTAGAGATATATGTTTAATTTTTATGAAAACTTTTGCTTCCCCAAAGGAATTTAACTGAATTGAACTTGGTTTTGTCTGAGAGTAGAAATAGGGAAATATGGAGTCTCAAAGGTATGCCAACTGTAGAGGTTTTCAAAAAACTATATATATAATGAAATGCTTTTTCAGCTTGTTCTCAGGAGGGTGAGTTTCTTGTCTGTTGCCTTACTGCATGTTTGACCGGCACTTCAGACCATCTGAAACTTCAATAACACTTTCCTCTTAAGTTATTGCCATTCTTTGTTCCCTTCCTGCTCATCCTGTTTCTTGTTTTGGCAAATGCTTCTATTTTCTACCTGTCCTTTCAGGTCATCTATGTGACAGTCCTGTTACACTGTGCTACTCAGTGACCTTTTTTATATTTTAGCTACGTGTAGATTTGAAGCTGGCCCTTTTCCATTTTTTCTCCTACTACCTTTTCCAGGTGCCTTGTCCATAGTCTTGCCTAAGCTAGAATTTTTGGTTGGAGAAATGAAGAAAGAAGTGTGTGTGTATGTGTGTGTGTGTGTGTGTGTGTGTGTGTGTGTGCTCTCATAAGGCATACTAGGGATTTCACACAGGCATTCTCTACCCTTCTAACTCAAGGTCTACAGTATTATAGGAATAGTATTCCCAAATGCTGATGAGATCCTGACATTCTTTTGCTTAAAACTGTCAGTGCTTCATCTGACTTCTAGGATTAGTTTGGCACCAAGGGTCTTCATACTAAGTCCCTGCATCTCTCTGCTCTTACTTCC
This sequence comes from Nannospalax galili, assembly GCF_000622305.1. Classification (NCBI taxonomy): domain Eukaryota; kingdom Metazoa; phylum Chordata; class Mammalia; order Rodentia; family Spalacidae; genus Nannospalax; species Nannospalax galili. The sequence goes on from NW_008355157.1 coordinate 3,726,930, forward strand.
TACCTTTGTTCTCTACTAACTTGCATTCCATTAAATAACTACATCCCTCATTGCTTTCATATCAAGAGATTCCTGTTCACTCTGCAAAACACATAACCGAAACATCCCTGGAAGAACTTACTGACTCTGCAAGTCTGATCTAGCTACTTTCCCCACTTGTTCCCACAGTTTTCTCTGTACAATCTCATGGCACTTCCCTTACTGGAGAAAGCTCTTCCTAACTGTTCTCTCGATCAACACAGGTTCTTTATTCCTAGGCAGCACCCAACGTAGTGAATAACAAACACTTGTTTATTATATTCTGTATGATATACACACAAAATATCAATAAATTTTAAAAAAGACATATTTGAGGAGGAAGCATAAAAATTTACTTCATGTTAAATAGTAGAGGTGATAAACATTACCTGTGAAATCTACCTGATGACTTTATACCCATTCTCAGATACTAAGGATCTGAGTGTAACCAACTGTGACTAGTAATCATCAGATACAAAGAGATTAAAGACACATGTGCAAACATCTAAGTGTTAGCAGCATTAAAAATGTAGGAAACAGCATATTTTAAAATGAAATGGAGATCTTTTGAAAGGATAAAAACACATTCAATTTTATGTTTTACAGGGTTTATACTGAGTTCAATATTGTATAACTGTATTAATTCAACTGCGAACCTAAAAATTTGCAGCCACTTTTGAAGGAGATATATCCTTGCTCTGGAATGTGTTACTGAATATGCTAGAGCTGTAATGAAAAAAAATACATTGCATGGAATTCTCAAAGAATTAATAAAAATATCACATTAAATTTTTCAATAAACTTGACTAAATGGACATCATTTATTAATGCCACAGCATCTTACATGATGTTATATAAAGACTTCTCTCTTTCATTGTCTTCAAAGATTTACTAAATGTGCACGCTATAAGCCTATTGGTTCAACTCAGAGTAACTTCAATGAAAATAAGCTTTATTATTAAAACAGAGTTTGTTGGAGCTGGAAAGATGACAGCAATGAAAAGCACTGGCTGCTCTTGCAGAAGACCCAGGTTCAGCTCCCAGCACCACATAGCAGCTAACAACCATCCATAACTCCAGTTCTAGGGAAATCAATGCCCTCTTCTGGCCTCCTGGGGTAGTGCATGCACATGATGCACTTACAAACATGCATGTAAAACACTCATACATAAAAATAAGCAAATAAAAATAATTTGAAAGATTTTTTTGGGTCATTTCCCTTTATGAAAAACTAAATTGTTAGTAAATCTAGTGCCACATGTCTCAAAAAAATTGGGTTGGTGTGAATTTCAATCAGATGGTGGTGAGTCAATGCCACAGGTCCAGAGCCCAATTATCTTGGGCTGTCTTACCCCTCACCCGCGCAAATAACCATTGCCCACTTTCGTATAAACTTAACACCCTTGTGACTATTAGGTAAATCCTCTTGGAATGAGGAATAGACCTCTAGCTTCCACAAAACCAAAGGCTGAGAATGAGGCTGACAATGTCAGATAATGGGGCTGGAGAGATGGTTCTGCAGGTAGGAGCAAAGAACCCAGGTTTGATTCCCAGCACCCACATGGCACTTAACACCATTCTTTAATCCAGTTCCAGGGAATCCAATGCTATCTTCTGGCCTCTGCAGGCACCAGACACATACATACATGCAGGCAAAACACGCATACACACACACACACACACGCACACACACACACACACACACACATTTGGATCCTACTTTTTCTGTCACCTTCTTACTGCAGTTAAATGAATGCTGTGGCAATTTCTCAATAACCAGAAGTGCACCCTTCCAGTTATAGAAATGAGGGGGAGGAGGAACAGAGGGAGATTGGGAAAGGGGGGAATAGAGACAGAGAGATAGAGACAGAGAGAGAACAAGCCAGAGAAATGTGCAAATTTGCAAATGCAAATTCGTTGTCCTCTGGTGGCAGCCTTACTGCAGTTAAATGAATGCTGTGGCAATTTCTCAATAACCAGAAGTGCACCCTTCCAGTTATAGAAATGAGGGGGAGGAGGAACAGAGGGAGATTGGGAAAGGGGGGAATAGAGACAGAGAGATAGAGACAGAGAGAGAACAAGCCAGAGAAATGTGCAAATTTGCAAATGCAAATTCGTTGTCCTCTGGTGGCAGCTGATAAATGGAGTGACAACCCAATGAAATAACACTAGGGCCATTGTGATGGGAGGGAACCTAATACTGTTATTATTCCCCTTAGATGAAATTCATGTGAGGTTATGCCAGCTCTTGTATTGAGAAAGCCCATCTGAGCAGAAGAGTTTTTGGTTTCTGAGTTTTGAACTGCCAAACAACTGAGGGAAACCGATTAAATGTGGAAGGAGGCAGCTCACTCGACAAGCTTCTCTAGACATCCCTGAGGAGAATCAAAGATAAATAAATACTGTTTTATGAGTGGAGTATGGGGTGAGAGGGAGGTCCTGGACAGGAGTTAAAATTTCAAAGGAGGAGGGAAGTTCTCTGACTTTCTTCCTGATCTTGTCTTATGACTTCAGAATAGTTTGCCCATGTAAACATATGTGAGTTCGATTTGAAAGGAAGAAGACAAGAGTCCAGTATCTTTATTATAAATGAAAACATGATCAAATATAGATGTCTTTATTATGAAAACAAGATTTTACAAACAGGCTTAGGCCCATATACCAGCAATTATTACAAGGAGTTTGAGGCCAGCCTGGGCTGTATAGTAAGTTAGAAGCCAACCAGGGATACATAGGAAGCCTCTGCTTCACAATAAAACAAACAACAAAAGTTTCCTGTTTTGTAGGTCATAGCTGATGCTTACTTGCCTGTAGAGTCTATAGTATAGCACACAGTATTTGGCCTGTTGCACAGAGGTTTAATTTTGAGTCTGTAATTTCTTTCAAGGAGATTTTTGGACTTTTGACATGGGACCTCTCTAAGTTCAGTAAGTTATCGTCCTCTTTCCTGGATGTGGATCCTGGTCTCCCAGCCTACCTGTTGTGCCTTTAAAAAACTATGAATAACTTCATTTAATTAACTTAAATCAGAGGGGCTAGAAATAGTTAATTGGCTAAAAATAATTCATTATTTTCATAGATGTATAGAGCCTCTGAGAACACTCCCTGTCCCCTCGGGCCATTTCCGTTTTATAGAGGGTAAACTCAAGTCCTAGTGGAGTTAGTGGCTTAGGGATGGGCTTTCAGCCAGCACATAGGCATACAGGGACTCCACCCACATTCTGACCCCCATATACTTTTTTTCCTGTACCATTGTGTGTCATTTGAGCTGCTTAGAGCTCAATATTATATCTTAGTGAGGGGAGCTACAGCAATTTGTTTTATTGACTTATAAAGAATAATTAATAAAAGAATGAAATTAATTCCCTGTAAAGTTCAAAACCTTATGAGTCACTTCATAGTTTCAATCTCTTTTTCCATCAAATCTTTCGTGAGAAACTAGGAAATAAATTGCCACATCGAGTTCCAATTTGTTGTGTTTTTGGATCCTGCTGTGGAGAGTAGAATGATTAAAAAAAAAAAAGAAAGAAAGAAAAGAAAATGGCCCAGAGTCAAGCAGCCAAAAGTGAATAACAAAACCAGAAGTGTTAGATTAGGTGCTGTCACTGGGGTGCTGTGCTCCTGCTCCTCTAAACACAGGATGGCTTCTGTGACTGTGGTTACCGTGTTTATATCTGTCTCTGCCTCTACAGTCATTTCTCCCTCTCTTTTTTCCTAGTGTGTAAAGTTAATTTAAAATGGTGGTACAAACTGACAAAGAGAAGGGACAAGAAAGAAGAAAAAATATTACTGATTGCTTCCCACAGACCACTTCAGAGAAAGATCAAATAATTTTTAAAAATTAAATGTAAGGGCCCGGGGAGATTGCTCAATTGGCAAAGTATTGTCATGCAATTATGAAGACCTTAGTTCAAACCCCAGCACCCACAAAAAACGCCAATATCTAATCCCAGTCCTGGGGAGGCAGAGACAGGAGAGTCCCTGGGCTAGCTAGCCAGCCTGCCTAGCCTACTTGCAATTTGTGGGCCAATGAAGAGACCCTATCTCAGAATATAAGGCTGATGGGCTGGTGAGATGACTCCGGGTAAAAGCACTTGCTGCCAAGCCTGATGACCTGAGTTCAATCCCTGGAACCCACATGGTGGAAGGAGAGAACTGACTCCTGAAAGTCGTCCTCTGACCTCCACATGTGTACAGTGGCAAGGGCACATCCACACATGCAAAGGAAATAAATGAATCTTATTTTTAGAAAAGTAGAGAGTGATTGAGGAAGACATCTGATATTGATCAATAGCTTCCAGATACACACACACACACACACACACACGCACAAATATGCATACACAAACACATGCACACACACCACACACAAAGCTTAAAAAATAAATTTTTAAAAAATATTAGGATCAAATAACTCTTCAAAAGAAAAGTACTTTATATATCAACAATATAGTTAATTAATCCTGTAAAAATATAGGAATTTTGCAGGTTTGGTACATTTTGTTTCCTACTAGAAGTGCTGATTGGAATTGGCATTTGTCAGTATTAGAATTGTGACTTAGGGGCTCCCTTCTCTGTGTTTGTTTTAAGTAACAGGGCTTGACTAGTCAGTTTTGAGAAAGGCTGAGGTAACCTCCTTTGGTGTGATATTAGTACTGTTTATCTTGGAGACAAATTCCCAGAAACCCAAGTTAACATCATATGCAGGGTGAGAGTATAGCCTCAAGGTTTTTATTTGGCATTTTTACTGCTAACAATCTACAGAAGGTTTAGTATTTAATGCCAGGCTAGGCTTAAGGGGTGGTTTTCTATTTCTGTGTGACTTTGAAAAGTTTGAAGAATCAGCAAAAGATTATAAAACATATATTGGCAAATAAAGAATCTGGCTCCTATAGAATCAACCTCACAAGATACTACTTCTAGGTGCTTTGATTGCTTTGAAAGAATTCAGAAAAGCTTCTTTGAACAAACTCTTTGTTGTAAAAATTTGCACCTCCACACCAATAAATACTATTGTGACCAATTACAAAGCAGATGAACTGAGAAGCATTTAGAAGCTAGTCCTAGGGTGGCACAGCGTATTGTAAAGCTCCAGTATCCAATCTGCCTACTGCACTGCATCTTTCTACCACAATTGCTAGAGCAGAGCCTTGCCATCACTGTGGAGCCTCACCAAGCGCAGCACTCTGGAGAGGGACATCTCTAGACTCTGTTGACATGTCTCTTCTCACATACCAACAGGGTGAATACCAGCCCATATGATTCTTATAAATGGATTACAAGAAATCCACCATAGATTTCATTCGCTTCTGATGAATATAAGAACTTTCCTTCTCCAGCTTCTTAATGCAATCCTGTTGTTCTCTTATTACACAGGCTTACAGGTTGGGACTTGTGAGTTCTCTTAAGTGCTGAACCAAGAAAATGAGATCCATGATTTTACTGTGCGTGCACAGGAATTAGCTAAATTCATAAGGTTTAACTTGACTTTTACTTATTTTCTTAAGAATACAGGTGTGAGTATATCTGTTAAATCTGCCCAGGAGGAATAACTGTTATTTGGGAAGAAACTAAATGAACTGCTTGCCTCCTCCATGAAGTGTTAGATTAAAAATAATGGAAGAAATTTTAGTAGTTTGAATTTTTTTTCAGTTTAAACTCAGGCTTTTTATTTCCCTATTGAGAAAAGTACTCTTAGGTCTCCTAGTAAACAGATTTTCAAAAAAAATCTTTGAAATCACAAAAGGCACAGAATGCCAGAGCATCACTGGTATTAGGAGTAGCTCTGGCAGTTCCTAACTTTGGACAATTTACCTGGCTAACTGAACTTTATTTTCCTGAGCTATGAAACAAGAGCCCTGTAAATCTCTCCAATATTGCTTCTAGCTTTTAGCTGCTCTCACTGCTCTATTTTAGTCAGTAATGATAATAAAAATGAGATGTGTGCATGATTGTTTTGCATTAAAGGAGACGCTTTACACTTATCAATAACAGAATTTAAATTTCTTCTATGTATATATGACTGGCTAGATTTGTTTGTGTGTAGGAAACTTCAAGTTTTTTTTAAAAAATTATTATTTTTATTTTAGGTATATGTGTGTATTTGCCTGTATGTAGGTAAGTGCACCCCTGTACCCCGTGTCATATAATGCCCATGGAGATCAGAAGAGGGTGTTGGATCCCCTGGCACTGGAGTTATGGACAGTTGTTAGTCACCATATGGATGCTGGGATTTGAACCAGGGTCTTCTGTAAGAACAGCCAGTGCCCTTAACTGCTGAGTTATCTCTACAACCCCCAAAAATTTAAGTTGTTAATAAGAAATAGTGTTTCTCTGGGGAGTCTCTACAGGTCTATAGGTCTAATAAAGAAAATTTTACATTCACTTTATGCTTTTCATTGCTTCTTAAAAGTTCATATATCATTTAAATTCTTTTTTTAAATATAGATTTGGAGGCTGGAGAGCTGTCTCAGTGGCTAAGAGCACTTGCTGCTTTTACAGAGGACCTATTCTGCTTCCAGCACCCACATGGCAGCTCACAATGGTCCCTAGTTCCAGTTTAAGGGGTTCCGACATCCTCTTCTGGCTTCCATGACACCAGGCACACACATGGTTCACACACATTCATTTGGGCGAAACACTTGTACATGTAATAAAATTAAATCTTTAAAAAAATAGATTGGTTTTTATTTATTTTTTTAAGGACAGAAGGAAAACTTCCAAATCATCACAGAATGCCTAACAGGATAACAGTATTTGGAATTTCATTTAAGATTGCAAATATTATATGTAACCCTAAAGTATTATTTGTAATTATAAGTAGTCTTTTGCCTTTTTAATGAAAGGTCTTTTAAATCGTATCCCTTCATGAAAGCAGCCACTTTTGTTTGGTGGGACAAACAGCCTTTTAAAGCACAGAAACAAGGTTCAGCAATGTGAAGGACTGTGTAGCATTTATTTCTTGAACACCCTAAAGGACCTTTTATTTCTTTCTGCTACTTGTGATGGTTTATAGAATCATCTTCCTTTGATTTTTCAGCCATGAGAACGAAATAAGGGTAGAAAAAATTGATTTTCAAGCCAACCAGTCAGTGATGCGTAGTCCTAAATTGGGGCTCTCACAGTCGCTGCCACAACTTAAATGCAGAACAGTAACTCTGTCTGAAATCTTTTCAGAAGCTAAAACTGCAGGCAATGAAAAGGTGGCCAGTTGAGTCATCAGAAGGCATTTTCAGAGTCTGTTGGTGGTTAACTAGACTTGAACTTTGGGTTGAGCATTGATTGTTCTGTTTTCTAGTTTTATGAATGCTTCTATGCTGTTTTGAGAATTATAAGATCCTAGAAACTAGATGTTTCTAGCCAGGTATATTTGTGGATTTATTCTTTTTAAAAATTTTCTGCTTTTCTTTCTTTTGAAAACAACAAACTTAAGGAAATTTACAGAAAACTTGAACCTAAGAAACATTTGATTCTATTTTTGAAAAATTAGAGTGCCCTCCTAGCACTATTAATAAAATTATATTATTAAAATCAGTATAGACATGGTAGTTTTTTTACATTGTTCTGTGACTACTTGAACATTTCCCCTATCTTCTTCCAGCTTTTTCCATACTCAATATTATCCAAAGGGCAAAACTTAATTTAAAGATGAGCTGTAGTTTTGTTATCACAGTAGCATTGTTAACAACCTCATTTTTCCCTGATTTGCATTGTCTTGGACTAAATTTATTTATGTTTCCATTCCTGGGGTGGGAGTGGAGGTTGGGTGGAAGTCAGAGGACAACTTCAAGGAGTCAATTCTCTCCTTCCACCCTAATGTGTTACAGGGATTGAACTCAGGTCATCAGTCTTGGCAGCAAGCACCCTTACCTGTTGAGGCATCCATCTCACTGACTATTTCTTTCAGAATCTGATATCTCTATAGTTCAGTGAACTTATTCCTTCACTAGAACATTGCATTGTTTATGCTAGAGTACTTGGTAGGACTGAGGTGTTGATCTAGGGGTTAGAGGCTAGGGATAACATAATAACTATGAAAACATCTTATATCTTAAAAAACTTTGGTGTGTTGTTTCTAATGTACGTAACATCCTCAAAAGTAGATATTGTTGGGGCTGGAGAGATGGCTTAATTGTTAAGAGCACTAGCTGTTCTTGCAGAGGACCCGAACATGGTTCTCAGCACCCACACAGCAGCTAACAACCATCTGTAACTCCAGTTTCAGAGGATCCAATGCCCTTTTCTGGCCTCCATGGACCTTGTACACACAGGTGCACTTACATACATGCCGGCAGAACTTTGATACACATTAAAACACCAAAGGTTCTCTGGGTACAAATGCTTGACTGTATAGGACCTAACATGTATGGCTGAATATCTGAGGTCTGTTTGGGGTGAGGGGGCAAGGATGGGGAAGGGGTTCTAAAAAAACCAAACAACAACAACAACAAAAAATAGATGAATTTTAAAAGGACTCTCTTTATTTAAGACAGTAGATATTGTTGTTATAGTTTTATACATAAGAAAACAGAGACTAAAGAAGAAAACAAAACATAGGATTCTGTAGCCCATTGCTGGCCAAGTTTTAGTTCAACCTGTTATCTGGTTCCAATCTGTTGTCTGCTCTATTCTGCTTCATGATAGATTGGTATTATCTCTCTCTTCATTAAGATGTTTATTACTATCCAGGATTGGTCTGAACATGCTTGACTATGTATATGGTTAAGTTGGCAGGGAGACAGGCAAATTACATAGGTTAGGAAGCTCATAAGCAACTTTTTCCTGTTTAATCTTGGTGTAAGAGAGCTAGAAAGGACAACAAAACTTAAGATTTTGAACAGTGAAAAAAACTCACAATACTTAAGAATAAATTGACCCACCAAATTTGAAATATTTGGACACTGAAAATCACAAAGTATTGCTGAAAGAAATTAAAGATGCCAAAATGAATGGAAAGGTGTCTCATGTTCATGGATCAGAAGACAATGTTAAGACAGTAGTACTCTAAATTTATCTGCAGATTTAACACAATCCTATATCCTAAAATTCACTGAGATCCAGAATAACCAAAACAATCTTAATAGAGAAATAAAATTGGAACAGTCGGACTTTCCATTTCAAAACCCACTAGAAAGCTATAGCTATCTAGAACTTATGCTACAGACATAGGGTAACCATGCACCAAGAATGAATTTGAATGGCCAGTTGAGAAGCCTACTCCTTCATCCATGGTCACTTGGTTTTTGACAAGGGTCCCAACAGGAGGAAAAAGTTATCTCTTCAACAAACAACACTGGTGGAATCACACAGCCACATCCAAAAAAATGAAGTAGAACAGCTTCATACCACACACAGATAGATCTGACACCTCGATATGACATCCCAAACTTAAATTGTTAGAAGAATAGATGTAAATCTTAGAACTTTGAACTGGGTAATGGTTTCCTAGCTACAACACCAAAAGCAACCAACATGAAAAGAAGATTTTCTCAAAATTATTTTAAAATATTTTAGAATACCTCATCAAGACAGAAAAGACAATACATAGAAGGAAATCATTGCAAATTCATGTCTAATAAGGGTCTAAAATACATGAAATATAAAGAATTCTTATAACACACAGAAGTGCAAAGAAAATAGCCCAATTAAAAACAGGTAAAATATTTGAATAGATATTTCCCAAGGAATATATACAAATGACCAGTTAAACACACAAAAAGATGCTCAGTTTCATTAGTTATTGGCAGGACATAAATCAAAACCATAATAAAATGTCATCTTATACCACTATATAGTTATAACTTAAAAAGATAGCATTGGTAAGGATATGTAGGAAACAAGAGCCTTCATACATTGCTGGTGGGAATGTAAAATGGGGCAGCCATTAGAAAAAGTTTTGCATTCTTCAAAAAGTTAAAGAGATGCCACATGACCCAGCAAATCTACACCTAATATATGCCCCAGAGAACGGGAAACATTTCCACACAAAGATCTGGACATATTTATAGTAGCATTAAAAAAGTCAAAACATAGTTTAAAAAGTAGAAACAATCCAAATATCTATTAACTGATGACTGGATAATCAAGGTGTGGGATATCCATGCATTGAATATTATTTGGTGATGAAAGTAATAAAGTACTTGTAATGGATGAACATAATTTTGAGTGGAAAAACTCAAACTCATACACAGTCTGAAATATTATATAACTGCATGCATATCAAATGTCTGGAATAGGCAAATCTATAGCAACAGAAAACGTAGTTCCCATGATCTGAAGAGTGGGAGGCATATCAAATGGCTTACTAATGAGTATGTTTTTATTTTTTATTTTTCAGGGTAATGAAAACATTCTGCAATTAGATATTAGTGATGGTTACAAACCTCTGCATATGCTAAAAATCACCAAATTGCATATTTAAAAATGTTATGTGGCTATATATCTCAATAAAAACTGTATTTAAAACATGAATTAAAAAACATCTGTCACTTTGGGAGTTTGGATTCAATCTCCCATTTCATTTGGATTGTTTCAATTCAAACAGTTGAATCTTGACCTTTATTATCTATTAGAACCTCTAATTTTCTTTCTTTTTTTTAAATTTACTTTGTTGAAACAGGACTTCACTATGCCATGTAGACTGGCTTTGAAATTGTGGTCTTCCTGTCTGCCTCCCAGATTCTAGGGTTCTGGGTATATGCCTCCATGTCTGCTTCTCACTTTTCCTTACTTTTATCTTTGTTTTCTGTTGCCTTACTTTACACCAGCCAGCCTTATTGTGGTACAGACAAAAACTGACAGAAGGCAATATGATGTCGTATTCCCCTCTTGATCTCTTTAAATTTTAATGGTATATTAATTGCCAAACCAAGAGTGTCTTATTGTGATCAATCACATCATTTGGAAATGCTTTTATTTTTTTTAATTAGTTTTTATTAAATTTTGTTTTATTTCATAAGGAATATTTCAAACAATCTGAATCATCTTTATAGCCCCATCCCCACCAGCACCTTCCCACAGCTCCCCCCACTGGAGCCCATATACTGTTAATCCCTGTTACTGCCCACTGTGTTGTCAAGTGCCCCCAGCCATTCCCCAGTGTAAGTCTATCTGCTGAGTCTAGTCAGCCTATCTAATAGGGTGGGGGTTTATTTACAGAGGAATGGGCACCCCCCTTTTACGGCTGCACTGGAAAGTCCACACTCAAATATAGATCCTGTGACTTCCTGGCAGCCACAGGAAATGGTGAGAGAGGTGCCTCCTGGCATTTTTGGCTTATGTGTCCTTAGCCCCTCCCCCCACAGGAAATGCATTTATTTTTTAAGAGTAAGGTTTGATTTAGAAATGAGTTTTCCCAATTTTTTTGGTTATTCATGGCACTTGGTGACCACACGTTTGAAATGTTCTCTGGCTGAAGCACAAGAGTCCTGGGGGTCAGTGTAGAAATGTTTCATGGTTTGATAGAATGCAGGTTGAATGTGACTTGTGTAATATGGCCGTGAGCCCAGCTTATGGTAGAAATTCGTACATGTGCCTTTCTTTTGTAAACACGATATTCAAGCAGGTTTTATTTTTCCAGCGCTTTGGCACAGTGCTAGTAAGTCCAAGTATCCTACCCAAAACATTTTATAACAGGAAGCAGTTTTCTAAGGGAAATAAGGAGCTTAGTAGAAAGAAGATAAAGTCTTAGCTGGGAGAGGTTCTTTTCCGTCCGCAGTCCCATGCATGTTCCCAGGGGTGTGGCTGCTGATCCTCTGCTGTAGTGCCTCCTTATTGAGAGTGATTGGACAAAGAAACCAGTTATTTGGGGCCTGGAGTATAGACAGCAAGGAGCCATGGTTCTGGATGTGGTGTTTGGTCCAGGCATCCTTACTAATGATGAAAATGTGGGACTGGAGGAAAGAGTGGGCAGCAGTACTTGGTGACACAAGGATTTGGTAACATTGCCTTCATTTCTGGTACTCCCTTTTTAAAACCTTTTTTTTATGTGTATGAGTATATTGCCTGCATGTACATAAGTGCACCCGTGTCATGCCGGCAGAGGTCAGAAGGCATCGATCACTTGGAACTGGAGTTAAGGATGGTTGTTAGCTGCTCTGCGGGTGCTGGGAATCAAATCCGGATCCTCTGCAAGAGCAGTCAAGGCTCTTAACCCCTGAGCCATCTCTCCAGCCCCTGGTTTTCTGGTATTCTCTCTTAAAGTAAATTGTATTTTAGCCTCCTGTCAAATCGAATACTGAGCATCCTTGCAGACAATGCCTGCTAAACTGTTTGCATACTTGGAGAGAATTCTATACCAGAGCTTCAGTTTCCAGCCACTTTAAATTGCTAATTTTAATCAGCTATTTTGTTCTTTGGTCTTACCAGAAACTTCTCTTAACCTCTGAATCATTTTTCCCAACTCAATGGATAGAGCCTCCAATTTAGCTCCCTTGATCCTTGACTAACCTAATCTTGTAGCTGTTGATTCCAGTGGTCCCTTGATGGTATTATTTTTAAAAAATTGTTTCACCTTCTATTCTTCAAAGAAGTTTTGAACCTAAATAAATCACTAATCCATTTTCCCTAAACCAAAATAGAGTATTCAGATTTTAAAGGGGATAGCAGTGGCTAGTGTCGTGACCATTCGTTCACCCAAGTTTCTGAAAAACACTATGGTTTCATGGAAAACATTTTAATCATCACACCATTCTGATGTGCAATGGAATCTTGACCTATCATTACTGTCTTCTTCCTAGCAGAATGTTTCAGCTGAAAACATCTTAAATTTTACTTAAATTGAGCAAAGACCAGAGTTGGGCATGGTGTTATGTGCCTGTATTCCCAGAGACTGAGGCAGAGGGATGGCAAGCTATGAAGCTTGATCTTCATAGCAATACTGGCAAAACAAAAAATTACAAACAAACAAGAAAGATAAGAAAAGAAATATCACAAGGAAAACTCTGACCTTATTACCTGAAATAATGCTGAGACATACTATCAAAGATTGGAGAGTCTAGGCCCAAATTCCACTAATGTTCATAACTAGAAGTCTGCTATCCAAGGACTGCCTCTTTCAGGAGCTACTGAGAAGGTGGAAAAGTAACCTTAGTGTATCTTCTGTGAAAGGTAGAAATTTAAGATAGTGACAGCTATTTATAAGGGTCTATTCTTTAAGGAACTCAGTGGCACCAAAACTCAGAGAATTGTACAGGGTGCACAGGAGAACTGGAAAGAAGTAGAGGACAAGGTCATTATGAAAGGTATTTTTCAAATGTTCACCTTATTTTGTAGTTTCTCCTTACTGTTATTTCATAAGGGACAAAGGGAATCTGTCTCAGATCTTTCTCAAGGTTGCTACTGCATTTGGATGGAAGGGAAGCAATATGCTTTTTAAGCTTTTTTTTTAGACTTTGGATCCAGAGTCTTATTAATGGAAAATTTGGGTTTTCATGACCAGAAATGAAAATAACAATTATTAGTATTTATTGAGCATAAGAACTGTGCCAAACCCTGTAAGAATATTGTTTAATCTATGCAACCCTATTATATAATGATTTCTCTCCCAGTTAGTATATCCAAAATATTTTGAATAGTATCTGAAATATAATAAATGCCCAAGGAATAATGTTAATGTACATTTTGGAGATAAATGTCCATTTTGGAGATATGTGAAATATACTCATGATCTAGACTACTTCACAGCGTTCTGTCTGTCTCCTTTAGGAAGTCAGTTCCTTCACAAAAGCCTTCCTTGATGTTTCTTACACATATACTCTAGAATGACACTTGCTGTTTAATGATACTATCTGACTAGTTTCATTTTGTGAGTGCCAAATTCTGTTTTTCCCCCTTCCTTTATCCCAAGGGAAGTTCATTTTTCAAATTATCAAGGTCTGGACCAAATTTATTTAGAGAGAATGTGGAATTTTTCATACAAGATTTTAAAAAGACTCATAAGATAATTACATGAAAGGATCTGTTCAGGCTCTTTCTGCGTGGTAGGGGGTGGATCAAATAACCTTTGGATCACTTCCACTTGTCTAACTCACCATTTCTGCAGGACAGCAACATTGCAGGCCAAAGTTCAACCTTTTTTTTTAATTATTAAATTCTTTCATCGTCACCAGGAAACTAGAGAAAATGAATTCTTCACAGTATGCTTGTATATGGAACTTGAAACGGCTTGCACACTAAATGAAATTAAATGAAAGGCAGCTGTTTGGGAGAGAGCTGTCAGAAACTGATGGGGCTCTGTTAAGGGGCTGGGGGTGGTGGGTAGAGGCTAGGAGTATGTTTTCAGAAACAGGATATCAGTGGTAGAAAAAGAAGCCGATTCACATATACAAGCCTCTTGTGGTTGTGTTGTTACATGTCTTTTCTGCTCGTCCAACTTACATTATTTGCTCTTGGTGAGTAGGTGTCTGCTTTCAAGGCTTCTTCTCACATATCAAGTGTGTCGCAGCTCTCTTTTCTGAGAAGTAAATGCAGTACAACCATCCTACAATGCCATCTTAAGTACTTTGGTTTTGGTTAAACTGAAAATCAGTAATGCTCACCAAACCACTTTCTTTATCCAGTACCTGTCTGATCTTGCCAAATTATACCCAAGAAGGGCCACCTTGGGCAGGTTGCCAGAGCTGCCACCCAGTTCTCTTGAAATGGCTGTCAGCAAGAAGGGAGCAATTACATCCTATACTAGACTCAAAGCAGATGGTTGTCTGTGGTGACATTACATTATGAAGCCTTTGATTTGTGGTTGTACTTTGTGCTTCCCAAGCACTCAAATGCTGTTACCTGTGTGATGTGCCTCCCTGTTCCCCAGGCCTCCTTGTCCATTGTATAGATATGTGTTAAGCCCTTCTGCCAAAAAGCTTCACTTCTCTATCTTTTAATCCTGTTGCTCATAGTAGAAACTCTGCCAGACCCTCCAGCAGTAGATATGGATTATACATGGGCCTGCCTTTAAAGGAATTTTTAAAAAAGCCTTTTTGGGTTTTATTATTGAAGCATAACTCTACAATGTAACCTCACTCAGGAGATTCAGTTAGCATTCAGATTTAGAAATCCTAGGATAATTCTTCACTCATCTAGCTTTCATCTCTGGAGTCGCCTTAAGTTGAATTTTTTTATTTTCAATCCTATTGAGCAATAGTCCTCCATAATTCATCACCAGCCATTCTCGGCTACTTTCCTTCATGGTCTTGCTTGCTTTCCTGAAACTTATTTAGTTTTTGATTTAGAATGCAAACTCCCAGTCCCTCATGTGACCAAGATTGGAAGTCACATGATTATAGGGTGCCAATTTATAGCTCCTATTCCAGTGTGGATCCTATCACCACTCCTGGGGTATCTGATTCCAGGTCTCCAACAGATTAGCAAATGGTACCAGAGCCAGTCTTACAAACCAGTCACATGGTACATTTTCAAATGGAGTCACAGAACCTCCTGAGAATTATGTTGTTTCCCATTTATAATGTCACATTTAGAAATAAGAATAAAAGCCACCCAGCATTCCAGCACGGAATTTGGAAGGGGCTCACAACCCTCCCTCTAACTGAGGAGCTATTGACATTGACCTGTTCTCAGGGAAGTTTTCGTTAAGGGTGTGACAAATAGTAGATTGACCATGCTCCAGTGTATGACTCCACATCCATGAGTACATGGGCAGCACAAATTGGACTTGATGGATTGTAAATTTAAAAAAAGGGGGAAGTTGCGGGGGGCATATGTGGTGGGGGGTATGGAGCTTGGAGGAGGAGTGGAGGGTGAATATGATCAACATACATTGTATGCATTATGAAATTCTCAAAGAATCAATAAAATATATTTTTAAACTAAAATAAACTTAATATCTTTCAATTTATAAAAAGAAGAACAAAAGACTGAAATGTCAGTAATCCATAATTAAGACCCAGTGTTTTCTTCACCCAGGAGAACAGTGCTAGTGGACTAAATGTATATCTACTGTTTCCCATTTCTCTGGCATGAGTGCATATAATCTCTATGAGTGAGCAAATGGCTGGATGGTGGTTGCAGTACAACATCTATCCTGTTAGAGTGGGTTTCACCCCCACAGAGTAAGTGGGTAGGTACCAGGACAGAGGTACCAGCGAGCTTCCCCATCATTAAGCAGATGCAGTTACTGAATGTAAGCTATGGGTTTACCAATGATCATGTTCATGTGAACTCTTACTTCTGAATTCTGGAACTGCTTCTGGTGACTTCTCTAAGTGTTTCCTTCCTTGTTCTCCCAGTTCAGCTTTACAGTAGACTCCAAAAATATTCTTCCTAATAGTCATTGTGTTCTAGAGCATGCATTCTGTGTGCCTCATGACTATAAGTGACAGAATCTATGGGAATGTGGAGTAGTCTACTTACTGTCCCTGCATCCAAGTTCAGTCAGTCTTCTTCCATTATTACCTGAGAGGTGTCAATTATCTTATTTCCCTTTCTCATTCATGCAGAAAACTTTTATGAGCTCTTGTTATTCTCCAGATAAACTGATAAGCTGTGGCCCTTGTTCTTGTGGGGTCATGGTCTAGGTGAGTTGTGATGAAGTGCTTTTTCTGAATGTCAACTGTCAAGATTTCCTACTGTTAATGGCCTTTATGTCAATAATAGCCCATAATAATTGTTTATTTACTTCACTTAGCAGTATAGCATTCATACCCTTTATAATATAACCAGCCCTTTAGTCTGCCTGACCTAAGATGAGATGACAAAATGTGTATAGAGGTACATGATAGCACAGTCTGTATTGTAGTTCCATATTTGTGGTCTTTCTGATTTCTTGGTACATTTTAATCACTTGGTGAGCCTTAGTTGTAGTAATTTGGATTTAATGATTATGTGATCAAACTAGAGTGATTGTTCTTAGTTCAGACATAGGAAATAAAAAACTAACAGCTAGGCTGTAGCTGGGGCTTAGCTGGTTGTATCTGAACAGAATTCAGAGAGAAAAAGTAGAGGCAGCAGGTTCCCAGGCTCCAGAAGATAGTCTTTGGTCATACTGGCAATACCTTCTAGATGACTGTGAAACCAGTGCAGTTAACATTCAGGAAGTGAGACTTCAGTAAAAAAGTGTTAAGAATAGCCAGGTGTGGTGGTGCAAAAACCACTAACAAAGAAGTGCTAAGTTCAAAGGACGTGACATCATTGCTTTTGTCTTTAAACATTTTACATGGTTTATTTTTATTATTTTTAAGTTGTGTGTGTATGTGCATGTTTATGTGTATGTGTATGTGTATGTGTGTTTGCACATGAGTGAAGGTGCCCAAAGAATCCAAAAGAGGCTATTGAGTCCCCTGGAACTGTAGATAAAGGCAGTTGTAAGCTGCTTGATGCAGGTGCTGAGAACAAAACTTGGGTCCTCTACAAGACCAGCAAATGCTCTTAACCACTGAGCCATCTCTTCAGGCCCCTCCCATATCTTAATTAAATGATGCTGTTCAATGTTTGATTTCCTAACAAAATATTTCCCACAGATACTGTATTGGATTTTCTCTATAGTCTGAATCTTCTGATGAATAATCAACTCAAACTGTCCACAGGCCCACTGGATGCAGGACAAACAGAGTTCTCCAGTATGAATTTTCTAATATGAAAGAAGACTTAATCTTGTAATAAGTTTTTTTTTTCCTTTCCCTCATTGGTTACATATATATTGTTTCTCCCCTCTGTGAACTCACTGATATGCTGGGAGTTGGGGCACCTGCTTCTTTTATTATTTTTCCAAAATACTTGTGATCAGTAATGCAAACCATCCACTTCTGAACCATGGCAGACCCTTCACGCTCACTACACACTTGCTTTGCAACAATGTGAGTGTGTTTGTGTGTGTGTATGTGTGTGTGTGTGCTTAATCTTAAAATGGAGTTGGAATATTTTCTGTTATGTGATTTAAATTGCTCCAAATTACGTTTAACACTTTGTTTGCTAGGCAAGTGGCACACACCTATAATTTTAGCACTCAGGAGACAGAGGCAGGTGGTCCTCTGTGAGTTCATGGCCTGTGTAATCTACATAGAGAGTTCTAGACCAGCCAGGGCTACTTAGTAAGACCCTGTCTCAAACAGAAAAACAAACAAACACAGAAACCATTTGTTTTATACTGACCTATTTATATAGATTATATGCTATCTTGGCCACAGAATATATCCTTTACCATGCATTCCAGTGTAGTATAATTGAATAACAACTACTATTTTTCTTTTTTTTTCTTTTATTCTTTTTTTGGGGGTCTTTTTGAGGCAGGGTCTCCCTGTAGCAACAGCTAGCCTGGAACTCACTATGTAGACCAGGCTGACCTTATCTCACAGAGATCTGCCTGCTTCTGCCTCTCCAGTATGGAGATTAAAGGTGTGTACCACCATTATCAACAGCATTATCTGCTATTTTTGTATGACAGTCTCTTTGCTTTATATTTATTTATTATTACTTGTGTATGTGCCACAGCATGTATGTGGAGGTCAAAGAATAACTGGCAGGAGTCAGTTCTCTTTCTCTACCATGTGGGTTCTGGACATCTTCAGGTTGTTTGGCTTGGTGGCAAGCACTTTTGTCCAACTGAGCCATCTTGATGGTCCATATAGTTTTTACAAAAGAGCTTTGAGGGACATCTGTGGCATTTTGTTAAATTTATATGGTTATATGTGATGGCTTCTGTATTTTAAAAAATATTTCATTTGGTATTTTTCTTTTATGTGTATGAATATATTCCCTGTATGTACGTAAGTACACCCATGTCTTACAAAGTCTGCAGAGGTCAGAAGAGGGTGTCGGATCACCTAGAACTGGAGTTATAGATGGTTGTTAGCCACCATGTAGGTGCTGGTAACCGAACCTGGTTCCTCTGTAAGAGTAACCAGTGCTCTTAACTTCTGAGCCATTTCTTCAGCCCCTGTATTTTGTTTTATAATACATCAATGTTGCAGTATCACAGCAAGAACATTTGTTAACTTTATTATTTTCTATGAGTTTCTCATAATAAAATATGGGCTAAATGTTTCTCAGTCTATGTTTTATAGTCATATATTTAATGTAGAAGTAGAAATATTGATATTTCCTAAATATTGACTAAATGTTTCTCAGTTTGTTTTTCATAGTCATGAGTTTAATATAGAAATAGAGATACTGATATTTCTCTTCTTAAGTTATTTATTAGACATCAAATGATTTGTCAGAATTAACTTATTAATTACATATTTTAATGTAAGTTATTGTTCCTTCAATTCCTTTTTTAGTTGGTTTTTCAAAAGCAATGGTTCCCAGCATGGCATTTTCATAATTTTTGTTGATCCACATCTCCCTTCCCCCATCTCCCCCAAACCCCCAACTTGTTTCCTTCTTCCTTCAAAAGCTCTCATTCCACTTTCATGTCACGTTTTCTAAGTTACTGTCCTAAGTTATTGATTGTTTATACCTAATAGGTACTGTGCAGAATATTTCATGTATGATTTCATTTAATCATGGTCAGTATGAAACTAGGCTTTCAACTTGGTAACAGATTCAGACTGACTGTACAGAGCATGGGTTCTAATTCATTGAAAACCTGCATCAAGCCATAACAACAGAGGCTGAATCACTTCAAATTGTAGGTAGAAATTTTTCTTTTATCCTCAGAGAATCGTACACTTTGATGAGTGAGAAAAGATGGTCTTTTACTGAAATAGTGTATTTGAAAGTCATGGCATTCTATTGAGAACTTTTGCATTTTCTTAGCTCTGTGTAAATTACTACACATCTGTTGGAAATTCTCGCTGGAAATACTGAATGTATGTGACTGTTATCCCGGTGCATAGGGCATGCCCATAGGCTCAAAGCCTTGGGGACTACTGCTTGGGTTTTGGTTTGGTATTGGTG
This sequence comes from Nannospalax galili, assembly GCF_000622305.1. Classification (NCBI taxonomy): domain Eukaryota; kingdom Metazoa; phylum Chordata; class Mammalia; order Rodentia; family Spalacidae; genus Nannospalax; species Nannospalax galili. The sequence goes on from NW_008355157.1 coordinate 3,746,790, forward strand.
TGTTTGTTCCAGGCTCTGAGTCCTATTGAATTGGATTTTGCTTATATAAAGAAAAGTCTGTAAAGCCACAGGCAAGAAAAGCTGAAATTTCTTCCTTGGGGAAATCTCAAATATAGAGTTATAAGCAAATATTAGGGTTCAAAGTGGGCAATAAAATGAGCACATTCGAGGAACTAGTATTTATGTAACATTTCATGTTTGCAAAATGTTTTATAGCTATATCACTCATTTACGTAAGTCCCCTGGAAGGCAACAATGTTATTACATCTGTTTTATACTCAATGGCAGGCAAATTACAGGGAAAAGCAGTGGCAGAAAGGAAGAGAAATTCAGGCATTAATTCTAAGGTTTGGACCTATATCTTGAACTACACTGCTTCATTAGGGAAGTAAAGAAATAAAATGCACTGTTCTCATAGACTTGGGCTTGGTGCCTATTTGGGAAATTTTTTATGTGTATTTAAGTAGTGGCTCAATGGCTTTCCAATACAAGTTCCAGTGAATTAATATCTGAGCATATTAATTAATAGATAAGGCCCTGGGTTTTATATTCTCCATAAGATATAGCATATGCCGTGGCCATCTGATTGGTGAATATCCTGGGATCTTCAGTGTTGGTCTGGCTAGAGTCACCGTGAGATCAACAAAAGTGTGATCTGGAAGAGTGGACACTGGTGACCATTCACTGCCGTTATGACCCCTTTGCTCTGTTACTGTTTCTTTTGGTTTCTTTTCTTTCTCCATCCATAGAAAAGCAAATTTCTGCTTAAGAGTAATAAAATTTCTCAAAGCTTTCAAAAAAGGTTAAATGAGATTTTTCCATAACCAAAGAAATTAAAGATAAACCAGACTCTTAACCTTAGGAAGAAGAGGGAGAGATGATAAATTACTGCCTTCAATTAAATTTTCTCTCATTATAAAGTACCCAGAAACTACTTTAACACCCTGAGGTGTAAGTATAAGCTAATAAGAATGATTTTAAAAATAAATTTGCCATAAGTTAGCTTGGTTGAATAAGCACTATTCTACAGCATAGTCACGTTTTAACATGGTGTTTTAACAGTGATGCTGTCATTACAAAAGCATTTCAAGAACTGGTCTTTTGAATGCCTTTGTAAGTCACTTATGAACTGCAAAAGAAAACAGTCTCACATACTTTTTTAATCAGTCCCTCCCTTGCAAAGAAATTTATTGCTTGGCTAGATTACTGACCTTTTTATCATCAAATTTTCTTTTCTTGTTTTGTTTCCAAAATTAAGCCTATAATTTAAAAAACTAACATTTTGTAACCAGTGAGGATGTTTCATTTTTTAAAAAAATTTTATTTTTATGTGTATGTGTGTATTGCCTGCATGTAGGTAAGTGCTCCCATGTCGTGCAATGCCCGCGGAGGACAGAAGAGACTATCGGATCCCCTGGAACCGGAGTTATGGACAGTTGTTAGCTGCCAAGTGGGTGCTGGGATTCGAACCCGGGTCTTCTGCAAGAACAATCAGTGTTTTTAACCGCTGCACTATCTCTTCGGCCCCTGGATGTTTCATTTTTAACTTTCTATTTTGAAGTAATTTGAACTTATAAAAAAGTTACATAAATAGTACAGTTTTTATATATCTCATACAGTTTCTTCTAATATTAACATTGAATATAAACATAGTATAGTTATCAGAATCAGCAAATTGACATCAATAAACTATTACTTCATAATTTATAGTTATTTTTAAATCTCCAGTTTTTTCCACTAATACCATTCATCAGTGAGGAGGCTGTATACTGATCCTTTTTTGTAATGTCCTTTTTTTTATAATATATTGCTTAATTCTAAACATGTATATATTTTATTCATATCCACCCACCACTCTCCCCTCCAGCTCCCTTCTGATCCCCCAACATGTCCACCTCTCAACTTCATGTTCTTTTTTTTCAATGACACAGTGAATTCAGTTTCTGCTGCCTGTATTTGCATGGGTGTGGGACTATCCACTAGAGCACGATCAACCGTGTGGCTATAGCCCCAAAGAAAAGTGATACTTTTCTTCCTCAGTTGTTGTCAACTCCCAATAGCTTCTCAAGTAGGGCTGGAACTTTGTGACTTTCTCCCCCATTCATGCTTAATTTCTAACTGGCTTGATCTTATGCAGGTCTTATGCAGGTAACCACAGCTGCTGTGAGTTCATGAGTGCAATGACCACATCATGTCCAGAAGACAGCTTTTCACAGCACTACTCCCCACCCTCTGGCACTTACAATCTTTCCACCCCCTCTTCCACCATGTTTCCTGGGCCTTAGAGAGGAAGGAGGTTGATATAGGGGTCACATTTAGGGCTGAGTACTCAACACTTGTCTCAGCACTTTGAACAGTTATCAGTCTCTACATTAATGCTGCCCACTTCAAAAAGAAGCTTCTCTGGCTTCTTTTTGAAGTGGGCAGGTTGAGAGCAGCACTAATCATTGGCATAGCGTAAATATTTAGAAGTCAGACTGAGACTGGAGAGTTGACTCAGCAGTTAAGAGCACTGGCTTCTCTTGCAGAGGATCTAGGTTCAATTCCCAGCACCCACATGGTGGCTAACAGCCATCTATAACTCCAGTTCTGGGGAATCCGACACCTTCTTCTGACCTCTGCAAACATTGCATGACACGGGTGCACTTACTCACATGCAGGCAATACACTTATACACATAAAATTAAAATAATAAATAAATTTAAGAAGTCAAACTGACAGCATGTCCATTTAGCAAAGTAACAATTGTAGGTACCCTGCCCCCTGGAGGTGCTTATGACTTCCCCAGCCATGGACTTTTGACCAGGTTTACAGCATTTTTGGGGTTTTATATAAAGTTGCATAAGCCCCATAAAATGATTTGGGATTATTTCTTGTTTTTAAATTTTCTGCAACAAATTTATATAGTTCAAATAATTTCTTTCTTATATGTTTTGGTGAATGTGTCTATGAAATCATTTAGGCCAGGTGATTTTGGTCTGTGTAGGAAGATACTTAAATACTACTTGGTGTAATTGTTTTAGGACAGTAATATTTCCTATTTCTGAGTCACTTTTGCTGAATTCTTTTTTAAATGTGTCCATTTCATCCACGTTTACAAATTTGATGGCATAAAATTGTTTGTGACATGTTCTTTTTATATTTTAATCTCTAATGCATTTCTTATTAATTCCTTTAAAAAAATTTCTGTTACAAGGCCTTAAATATTTCTCCTCTAATTATTTTGAAGTATAAAATTAATTATTGTCACCTATAGTTATCTTGTATTTGAGATGATAGGCTAATTTCCCTGATTTGCTTATTATGTTATATGTATGTATATATATATATTTATACACACATAAACAATATTGTACTCTGTAAATAAGCACAAATCAATTAAAAAATAAAAATAAATATCCATGTATAAAAAATTTAGAAGTTTTGCCAGGTGTGTGGCACACGCCTTTAGTCCCAGCACTCAGGAGGCAGAGGCAGGCAGATCTCTGTGAATTTGAGGCCAGCCTGGTCTCCATAGTGAGTTCCAGGCCAGCTAGGGGTGCAGGGAGACAAAACGGCAAAAAAAAAAAAAATAGAAGTTTAAAAATCTCTACTTTGTCTTTCTCATTTCCCAAGAGTTGTTGGTTTTATTAGTCTTTTCAAAAATAAATTTCTAGGGCTGGAGAAATGGCTCAGCAGTTCAGTGTACTTGCTGCTCTTCCAGAGGACCAGGTTTGCAATCAGGCCAGCAACCTCCATGTGTAACTCCAGGTCCAGTGGATCCAATGACCTCCTCTGGCCTCCATGGGCATTGCATGACACAGGCCCACTTACATACATCCAGACAATACACTCATACATGTTTTTAAAAAATATTGAAAATAGGGGGCTGGAGAGATGGCTCAGTGGTTGAGCACTGACTGCTCTTGCAGAGGACCTGGGTTCGATTCCCAGCACCCACATGGAGGCTATAAACCGTCCTTGACTCCAGTTCCATGGAAATCCAAAGCCCTCTTCTGACCTCCACGGCACTGCACGATATGGGTGCACTCACATACATGCAGGCAATACACTCATAAAATTAAAAAATATTAAAAACAGTAAACTTCTAACTTATTTCAATGTTTTAATGGTGCTATGGATCAAATACAGGGTCTTGCAAATGTTAGGCACATGGTCTACTTCTGGCTTTAAAAAAAAAATCCCATTATATTTTTCTTCCTGCTTCATTAAGTTGTTTCTCTTATTTTGGTTTTCCTCCTGGTGTGTGTGTGTGTGTGTGTGTGTGTGTGTGTGTGTGTGTGTGTGTATCTGAGCACCAGGACTGGGGAGAAGACCTGGGTGTGTTCTGATAGGTACTACTTGTAAAGGAAGGATGTGTGTCTGTGTGTCTGTGTGTGTCTGTGTGTGCGTATGTGTGTGTGTCTGTGTGTGTCTGTGTGTGTTTGTGTGTCTGTGTGTGTGTGTGTGTGTGTGTGTTTACTCTTTTCTTCTAACTTTTTGCTTGCATCCTTTGTTTCTTAGTTTCAGGTTCTTCATCTATTTAAAAATTTTAAAAGATTTTATTTTTAATTATGTGTGTGTATGTGCACCTGAGTGCATTTGCCTGTGGAGGCCAGAGGTGTCAGATCCCCCAGGAGCTAGAATTACAAGTAGTTGTGAACTGGGAATTGTGATTTCTGGGAATTGAATCCAGGTCCTCTGGAAGAGCCACAAGTGCTCTTAACCACAGAGCCATCTCTCTAGCTCTGTTTTTCCTTAGCTAATTAAATATTTAAATGCAATGAATGAGGCATATATTTTCTTTTATTATTTTTTTATTGAATTTTTTGTGCATTTCATTCAGAACAGCTCAAACAATCTTAATCATCTTTATACCACTGTCCCCACTGGCACCCTTCCATAGCCCCTCCACTGGAGTTCATACATTCTTTCATTTGTGTTAAGGCCTATTGTGCCAAGTTAGTGTCCCCAGATGTTCCTTAGTACAAGTTCATCTACTGAGGTCTAGTCAGCTTGTCTGGAGTCCCTCACTTTAGGAAGATCAGCTCTTCTTCACCTAGCAGTAATCAGTTGCCAATGTTTCTTCAGCTAAGATTGGGGTCTACTGTCCATTCCCCAGTTCTCTGCTGGGTTTTTGTCTGCTTGAGTTTGCATGGGACTTGTGTATGCTGACACCATTGCTGTAGATTCGTGAGTGGGATCCAAGGAGCTTGTAGGACTCTATTTCTATATGGTCTTACACCTCCTTCCTGGCTCTTGCAAACTTTCTGCTCCCTTGTCCGCAATGCTCCCTGAGCCCTGGGTGGGTAAAGTTTAATATATGAGTCCTGTCTAAGAACCAGCATTCTGCAGAGTCTTAATCTCTATGCTTTGGCCACTTGTGGCCTTTTGTGTTCCTGGCCCTCTGTTGCATGAGGGAGCTTCATTAGTGAGAACTGAGAGATTCATTAGTGTCCTCTTTACCCCTGATTTGTGTTATGTGAGCCTTGGGTGTTGAGGTTGCATTGTAGATATGTCACTTAGGCCTGGGCAGTTCATAGTCAATGTCAATGTGTGACCAGTTGTAGTACATGACAGTAGTCTCCATCTGGTGCAAAAGAAGCTTCTTTGATGAGTGGCAACTGGGGTATTTGTCTGTAAATATAAGAATACATATTTTGCACATAGTAAGAAATAACATTAGTCTAGGAATGTGACAGACTTGGGGTTTTCTCTAAAATCTATGACCTCTCTAGTCATGTGTATTTGGTTATGTTTACCATATTACATTTGAGTTTCCTCCTATTGAGTGGGCTTTTATTCTGATTAGGTAACTGTTGATTGCCCCCAAGATAAAAGTGCTACTACTGTATCGTCATATGCTGTGCCAGCCATTGATGTGGTCTGGTGTTGGACCTTCAATTGATGTTTTCCCTTGGCACCTTCATAGTGCTTTCCAAAGCTATGAGAGCTAGTCTTCAGGGGAAGTGGCTTCCAGGTCAGTTCCAGGTCCATTGCTTCAAATCCTGTGTGCAAAGTAGTTCTGTCTTCAGAAGTAGGGTCTTACCTTCAAGTTCTATGAAACAATCAAGGGCTGTGGCAATAGCCTGTGTGGTTTTGGGGGTCTCTTGGACCACCCTAACCAACAATTCAAAGGAATGTTTTCTCCTTTTTGGCACTGTTTTTTGTTATGTAACCTTTAGCTATACAATTGGATTCTTGTAGAGATATTATATGTGTAATTTGACCTTAGGTTGTTGGATTAATATGATTTCCACTGGTTTTTGAAAAATAGCTAGGCATTATTTATCTCTCCTATCTCTCTCCCTGTCTAACCCTTCCACCATGGCTTCCCCATTTAAAGTGTCCCCATTTTTCCCATTTCTCTCTTGATAATACCAGTCCCCTATGGTCCCACCTTTCTTGAGCACCTTCATTCCCTTTATCCCCAAGGTTCCTTGTATAACCCTCCCTCCCCCTCCCATTTAAATACCCCCATTTTAATCCATTTTTTCCCTTAGCAACACCTGCCTCCTACTGTTCTTCTCTCTCAGGCTCTTTCCTTTACCTCCCTGGTTCCTTTTCATTATCCTGGTTCCCGCATTTGTATCTGGATACATGCTCACATATAAGGATTTGGTGCTAGGATCCACATATGAGGGAGAACATATGTCATTTGTTTTTCTGAGACTGTGTAACTTCACTTAGTATAACAGTTTCTAATGTCATTCATTTACCTGCAAATTTCATGATTTTGACTTCCTTTACCACTGAGTAGAACTCCATTGTGTAAAATGTACCACATTTTCATTATCCACTCATCAGCTGAGGGTTACATAGGTTGCTTCCATCTCTTAGCTATTGTGAAAAGAGCAGCAACAAACATGGATGTACAAGTATCTCTGCAGTAGGATGAGTTCTTTGGGTATATGCCAAGGAGTGATATAACCAGGTCATATGGTAGGTTCATTTTAAGTGTTTTAAGAATTCTCCATACTGCTTTCCATAATGGTTGCACGAGTTTGCGATCCTACCAACAGTGGATGAGTGTTCCCCTTTCCCCACATCCTCTCCGGCATTTGGTATCATTTGTTCTCTTGATCTTACCCAGTCTGACTGGGGTAAGATGAAATCTTAAAAGTTTTTTTTAGTTTGCATTTCCCTCATTACTAACAATGTTGAACACCTTTTACAATGTTTCTTAGCCATCTTTATTTCTCCTTTTGAGAACTCTCTGTTCAGATCCTTAGCCCATCTTTTAATTGGATCACTTACTTTCTCTTTCTTGATTCATTGATTTTTTGAGTTCTTTATATATTCTGGATGTTAAACCTCTGTCAGATACGTCACTGGTGAAGATTTTTTTACTTCACTCTGGTGAAGATTTTCACATCCTTGGTTGTTTCTTTTGCTGTACAGAAACTTTTTAGTTTAATGAGGTCCCAGTTTTTGATTTTTGACCTTAATTCCTGAGCAATTGATTATGGGCTCGCAGGGATCTCGGAGCGCCAGCTGCTGGGCGTGGAGCCGGTCTCTCGCACACCGCTGGGGTGCGGCGGATCTCGTACCTCTATCCAGACATGTAGAGACTGTTACCTTAGACACCAGGGGTCCCCAACATCTCCCCCTCTTTGATTTAAAAATGGAGAAGTACCATCACAAGCCCTAAGGGCCAACTCATCTTATCTCGGGAGAATCTAAAGTCTGATAATTGACCATGACCTGTTTTGTAGTGATTTTAGCAAATGGCAGTAATCTGTCAGTAAGGAAATCTTAAAAACAGTGAGCAAGTATCAAAATAATACACAGTATTATCAGGGGGCAACAAGGGATAGGAGCCATGTAAACAAGGGATTGCTAAGCCAACCTAATTGTTTGGTGGGTTGAAATCTTGAAAATGGGTTACAAAGTTTTTTGAGAGTGTTAACCTTGGTTTCAACAACATTTGATTCATTCACAAAGAAACAGCATCTTTTCCCCAATATCATACACCCTTCCCATGTTTAGCAGTTATCAAGTCCAATGTTCTTCTGTTGTGGAGCACAACCCTGGCGAGAGAGCTCATTTTTTGTTGGAGAGAGTCCAGGCTTCAGTCGCAGATGTTATTGCTTAGTTCAGCTTGTCTCAGCCAGAGCAGGATCACGCGTGGCTTGGAGCAGTTGTCGCCATAGCAACACCTCCAGCATCCAGTGCAAGTTTGATCTCTACCAGCAGGGGGAAGAAGAT